>NC_050444.1:149124663-149132163 GCF_903995425.1 Onychomys torridus
CCTGTCCGTAGCCCCTCCCTCCTCCCTAGCACCCTTTCTCCCTCTCCTCAGCCAGGGTCAGGGCTACCAGGCCTCTGAAGCATTCTCCCAGATTCCTCCGGTGAAACTCGAGGTTGTAGAACCTGGCTTGGAAATCCGAGACATTTGGGTTAAAGTTTCTAGTTTCGCTACTTACCGGTCATGTGATCTGAGACAAAAGAGCCTGGACAGCACTGAGCTTTCTCATCTGCACTAGGCACAGCTGCGACATCCGTCTGAGATGAGTGATGCCGCGTTCCCGTGAATCCGTGTACACGAGAACCTGGCCCGGAGCCCTCCACACAGCTGACGCTCTCGATATGATGAACCGGTGGCTTCAGTATTCTCAACCCTACCTCATCCCGAATGTGGGTCACACCAATGCACAGGCTGGGAGCTGCACTGGATTAAGAGGGGAAGGCCCCGAGACAGCAGTAAGGATGCCTGTGGCCAAACCTGACAACCTGAGCCCTCTCCCCAGGACCCATAGGAGAGAACTGGCTCTCACAAGTTGTTCTCTGACCTCGGCATGCACACCATAACATGTGAGTACACACACACACACACACACACACACACACACACACACACACACACACGTAAATTTTTGAAGGAGAAAGCTAGCAAGCTCAGGCATTCAACTCTATTTTCTGATGGCAGACGACATGCAATGTGACCTCAGGTTCCTCACACCATGCCCTCCCCCACCATGATGGGTCCTCAGCTGTGATCTCTAAATCAATTTGTCAAGTATTTTGTTCAGCAACTTGGAAAGTAACTAATGCACCCCTGAAAAAGAACTGATTTTTTTTTTCCTGTTTCTTTCTTGTTTTTAATTTGAGACAGGGCTTCACACTGTAAACCAGGCTGATCTGGAATTTACTGGACAGCCTAAGCTGACCTTGAACATATAGATATCCCCCCTGTCTCAGCCTCCCAGTTGTTGTGAGTTGAACATAAGCCACCATACCCTGCAGGACTCATCTTTGTCTTTCCCAATAGAGTCAGGCTTTGGGCCAGCCTGCTGACACTAAAACCTTATCCACTTTCCGCAACCCCTAAGATGCCAGTTTGCATCTTCCAGTTCTCAACAGGTTTGAAGTAATTGGGTTTTCTGTCAGTCAGCAGAATGTGCTGGGGCTGGTATTCAAACCCGGGGCACTGGTCTCTCCCTATCCCACCTTGGCATGGGAAGCGATGCTTCTAGTTCCTTCCAGCCTGGATCCTACTGAAAACAGCTGCTTGGCCCGGCTGGAGCAGCAGAGTGTCCAGATACCTATACGGAGAACAAGAGAAGTCCCCCTGAATCTAAAGGAGGGTGTAACTGCCCCAGATTCCTGGTTCTTTGAGGCTGTACCACTGGGTACCTGAGCCAGCTTGCTCACGTTCAGAGCCCAGCTTTACACTGATGAGCTGTGTGACTTCAGGCAAGTAGCCAAACTTCTCTATGCTCACTCATCCTTAAAAAGGGAATGGATATGATGACAGCCTACCGGCACCTGTCTCCAGGCAGACAGGACCACGCCAGTTGATGTGTGCAAGGTGCTTAGAGCGGAGTCTGGCACACTCACACTTTACAGAAGTGCTTGCCATTTCATGCCAGTATTGGGCAATGTAGCCAAGGCACTTTAGCTTGGCTATAAGCACAAATGTCTTTGCTGAGTTGTGATTTGATGCTATAGCCTGGTTTTTATAGATGGTGGGTGTGACAAACAGCCACCCAAGAACGTGTCAGTGTCGCCAGTGAAGCGGAGGTATGGCTCACCACATTACACAATGCCATTTATCTCTGGTTTCCCTATGCCCTACTCCTGGAGCTGACATCAGAAAGATTATGTCTCCCTGACCAGCACACATAAAATCTGGGATCTACTCAAGACTCTTGTGGCCATTGGGAATTTGGAAATGGAACAAAGTGAGCTCTGGCCTGAGTCCAGTGAGCCCTCCTTTTCCTCACTGGTTGCTTTCTTCATTTAAAAAATTATTTTAAACTGGTGTGTAATATACATTTTTAATCTCAGTAGTCAGGGAGCTGAGGCAGAACGATGATGAGTTCAAGGCCAGCCTGGGCTACATAACAAATCTGAGGCCAGCCTGGGCTACACAGTGATAAACTATCTAAAAACAAAACAAACCTTTAAAACTATATATTTGAACCTCATTTGTTGTGGTTGTTGTTTTGTTTTGTTTTGTTTTGTTTTGAATGGAGATCGTTTCCCAGGGAGGGGATGGGGAAAGGTTGATGGATGGGTACCTTGTTACAGTTAGACAGGAGCAGGAAATTCTGGGGTGCTATTGCATAGGAGGGAGGCTATAGATAAAGATAGCATACTGTACATTTCATAAAGCTCAAAGATTTTGAAAGTTTCGCCATAAGGACTTGATAGCTGCTCAGAGAAGGTGTGTTTAATCCAATGTAAGCGTTACACAATGTGCTCATGTGTCAGTACAGGACACGATACCCCGTTCATACATGCAATCTTTTTTTAAATTACTTTTTTAAAACTTAAAAAAAAAATCTCTACCTGGCATGGTGCTTTAGACTTATACTAGCTGTTCAGGGGGCTGAAGCAGGAGGGTCATGAGTTCAAGGCCAGCTAAGGCTATAGAGCGAGTTTAAGACCAGCCTGGACAAAAAGTGTGACCCTACCTCAACACAAGGAAGAAAAGGAAGCTGGGATGTTGCTCAGTGGGAGGCAGCTTGCCTAGCATGTACAAACTCTGTGTTCAAGCCCCAGTACCACCACCACCAAATAAGAAGAAAAAAATGTTATGTGGATCTGTTTTTATTTTAAAATACATTCATCTTGATTATTTAAAAAATAAACATTTTGTCATTTATCTCTGTAGATTTAACATGTGTGCATGTTTATGTGAGTATATATGTATGTGTATATATATATATATATATATATATATATATATATATATATACACATGCTTTTTCACACATTTATTGTGCATGTGTGCATGCATGTATACATGCATTCTCTCCATCTACTATGTGGGTTCCATGGATCAAACTTAGATCATCAGGCTTGGCAGCAAGTACCTTTACCCACTGAGCCATCTTGCCGGCCCACACAGGTTTTCAGTAGACCAAACACTAAAACAGGAGCTAAGGACCTCACACATGAAGAGCTGGCATGCTCCATTATGCACATCCTTTGGGAAATAAAATTTCAGAAAAGGAGAATTATGGCACAATTTTTGTTGTTGTCGAGTATATACTATTTGCACAAAATAATGGGCTTTGATTACATTTCCATGCTGATATATAACATACTTTTGATTTATGGCACAATTTTTAAAATTTTTAATTTTTTTTTAGTTTTTAAAAATAAATTTTATTAATTGTGTGTGTGTGCATGTGTGTGTGCGCGCGCGCGCGCGCGCGCCTGTGTGAGAGTAAGTGCACCTGAGTGTAGGTGCTCACAGAGGCCAGAAGAGGGAGCCAGATCCCCTGCTGCTAAATTACAGGTGCTTGTGAGCTGCCCAACATGGGTGCTGGGAACTGAACCTGGATCCTCTGCAAGAGCAGCAAGTACTCTTAACTTCTGAGATATCTCTCCAATGCACCAGCTGCAGTCCCAGTGGAAAGGGTGGCCATAGAAACCTTCTCTGAAGCAGTAACTCTGAGACCTGAGTATTGAGGTTAGAATGGTTTTGGCTGAATTTAGACAGAGAAAACAGAAAATGCAAAGGCCCTGAGGCTGCAGAAAGTTTAAGGACAGAGAACAGGGCGGTGTTGCTGAAGCCTGGTGAGAGGTCAGACTCTGCAGTGGTTCAGAGGATCTGAAGTGTCAGGTTCCAATTTTACCATTAGGAGAAGTCTCTGACTGCGGAGGGAGAGAGGAGTGAATGACAGAGGGAACCAAAAGGACGTCGGCAATAACCCAGGTGGCCCCCAGGAGGGCTGCCACGGACCTGCAGAGCCCTGGGTTTTAGCTTTGAAGTGAAATGTAGTAGAACAGAGGTACAGGCCTGCTGTACCAGCCACACAGGCGGATGAGGCAGGAGGGTTACAAGTTCAGGGTCTGCTTGGGTCACACAGTAAGTTCAAGGCCAGCCTGAGCAACCATTGCTCAAACTCCAAGGAGGGCAAGGATAGAGCGCAGTGGTAAAGCTGCTTGCTCAGCGGGTGTGAGGCTCTAGGCCTGACCTCAGTCCAACAAAGGGATGGACAAACAACCAGCCACCCTGAGAGAGTACAAAGAGTGGTCATGGTTAGCTCCGAGGCTTCTGATAAAAGTCACAGTTAGGGACCATCGAGGTGACTCAGTTTGTAAAGACACTTGCCTCCAAGGCTGACACCTGGGAGCAAGAAGACGATCGACTTCCATATGCATGCTATGGTATGCATGAGTGCACATGAACACACACACATAGGCACACACACGTACATACATACACACATATACACACATGCACACGTACACACATGTACACATAGATACTTACATGCACATACATACACAACATGCATATACACACAAACACACATACAGGTTAGAAAAGTAAGATAAAAAGCGAAGGTCATTATCTACTGACCACCTAGTGACATCTGGTGCTGCCCTCAGCTCCCTTACAAGTACCCACTTCCCCAAAGCAAAGCTACGCCATCGGGCCTGTCAGAATGGCTTGCCAAAGTCACTGGGACTTGAATTCAGATCATTATCCCCCCACCTCTGTTCTGTGGTGTGGGAAATGGAGGCTCTGGGATCATCAGCCACCCTGACCATGCCTCTGGGTCCTCCCGCCCAGCAGCAACAAATGGCACCACACGTCCATTTAGCAGCCGTAGGATTCCACAGATGGACTGCTTGGCAGCAAATGCTATCTTTACTTTTTATCTTTATTTTTACCACTTTGGGGTGTGACATGGACTCGGGCTTGGAACCATGGGTCATAAATCCTTTCTAGCTATAACCAGCAGAAGCCCAGTTCAACAGCAGCTAATTGCCTTTAATGATCATTGATAACTCTAATAATCACAATTGCCACTCGCTGAGTGCTTCCTACAGGCTGGGCCCCAGCTAGTGCCGCCCAGGTGAGTGTGGGCGGGGGCCACTCCCACTGTCTTCCCTCCCTGGGTCCCCACCCTCCCTCCTGGGACATCTACCTGGAGACCAGATGGTATCAGCCCTGCCTAGTGGTTAAGCATGGCAGGCTTTTGCTACATTTTCATAATGAGCCAGTGGCTTTTGACCCATTTCCTGGGCCAAACCCATCCTCAGGGCCTCACCCTCTTGTCAGAGTTTGACAGCAAAATTTGACCCATGGCCTGCCTCAGGGCGGGACAGTGGACGCTGGAGAGGGAAAGGGGCATGAAAGGCTTAAGTAGGATTGGTCTTTGGCCTCTTGCTTCATGGGGACTGAGAAGTGTGTCTCACTGGGATGTCGTCTGAGGGCATGCCTGTTGCAGCCCAGATCCACTGTTCTGTCCACTTGATCCCCAGGAGAGGCTTGGTGTCACAAGACTGTATTTTCTCTTTTTCTCAGTTGCAAGCCAACACTAGTCCTTAGTGACAGGAACAAAGACTATTAGAGAGAAATGTTTGGTGTGCAAAAACTTCACATGGAACTCTTCATGTGTCCATTGAATCCATCCATCCATCTATCCTTCTACCATCCATCCATCCTTCCATGCATGCATTCATTCTTTCACACACCTTTCATTCCATGTATCTATCTACTATCTCTCTCTCTCTCCCTCTCTCTCTCTCTCTCTCCCTACCTACCTACCTATCTACCTACCTACCTATTCATCTACCAACCAGTGTATCCATTCACATCTCACACCCATCCATCCATTCACTCAACCATCTATCTATCCCTCCTTTCCATCAATCTATCTATCTACCCAACTAGAGAATCCATCCACCTATCCATTCATTCACCTTCACCCATTTACCCTCTGGTGAATCTATTTCCCTACCCACCCACCCAACCACACATCCGCTCATCCATCCACCTACTACTGGTCCATCCATTACTCTACCCACCCACCCATCTATCCAGCTCTTCTGTAAAGGACTATGTCTTAAGACATACACATGGATGCTTGGAGCTATCAGAAATACAGAAGAAGTGTGGGCTTTGCTCTCAGAGAGTACACAGTCTCACAGGGAAACAGCAGTGAACTGGTAATTCCATAAGTGTTGAGGACCATTTCCAAGGAACCCACTAAGCTGAGCTAAGAAACTTTAGTTGAATTAGCCATAGCCAGTCTGGCCCCTGGAGACTCATTTCTCAGCTCAGGTCTTTATTCTGTTAAACTATTGATGGCAGGCCGTGAGTAAATCATTACTCCAAACTTAGACTTCAAATATGAAATTGTTAGACTTATTTATGAAATTGTTGTGAAAATTAAAGACATGGGCATGGAAGGTATCATGCCTGGCATCCAGGAAATGGGCATGGAGGGTGCCATGCCTGGCCTCTAGAAAATGGGCATGGAGAGTACCATGCCTAGCCTCTAGGAAGTGGGCATGGAGGGTACCATGCCTGGCATCTAGGAAATGACAATTATTTTTTTTTTTTATATTTTCTTTTTATTTTCTAGAAAGTTCCTGGATGGATAAGAACCAATGTTCAGTGGGAATGGACTTAGAAGATAGACAGCAGAGTGTCCAGAGGCTTAACCTGTACTAGATGCTACAAAATGCTTTTATTTTTGCATTCAATTTGTCTTAGTCCTCTTGGGAAGGAGGCTTTAGGACCTCCATTTCTCAGATGAGGAAACAGAGACTGAGGAAGCAGAGTAGCTTGCTGAGCCTGCACAGGCCCACACTGGGGTTTCTTTTGTTCTATCCACTGCCTAGCCCATGCTCAACCCCACACTACAGCGGGCACAGCTGTAAGAGCAGGGGAGAGATGTATAATGATAAGGGCCTCAGAACATGCTCTGGAAGCCCAGAGGATGAGCTGCTTTGGATTTCTTAAGGAGATGGATGTTTAACGCTGAAGGAGAGACCTAGAATAGGATCTCACAGAAACTGCAGGGGCAGAGCATGCAGGAACAGAGAAAGGAACAATAGATTTGGGAGTAAGTTCAGGGTCAAGCCATTTATAAAATCAGATCATTTTAGTCTAAATCTGTCATTTCAGAGATGGCAACACAGAGGTCCCAAGAGAGGTTGGGGCATTAAAAAAAAAAAAAAGATTTATTTTTATCTTATGTATATGAGTGTTTTGCCTATATGTAAGTCTGTTCACCGTATGCGTGCCTCATGCCCAGGGAGGCCAGAGGAGGGTGTTCGATCCTTTGGACCTGGAGTTACAGATGGTTGTCAGCCACCACGTGGGTGCTAGGACTCAAACTCTGGTCCTCTCCAAGAACAGCCAGTTCTTTTAACTGGCTGAACCATCTCTCCAGCCCCTTTGTTTATTTTCTTTGTTTAACACCACACACCAGGTTCCATCTATGAATCAGGCACTATAAGGAATTTCATGAATGACCCGGATGAGGTCCTTGCCTCT
>NC_050444.1:149137163-149292735 GCF_903995425.1 Onychomys torridus
TCCAAGTGGTTTAGACTTACACTTTTAACAACAGGCAAGATGTTTCTTTTGAGGAACAAAGAAAGTGAGCCGCAAAGAAGGTAAACTCAAGAGGCTCAGGCAACAGCACTCCTCAGATGTGTCTCTGCAGGAGTGAAAGCCTAGGCCGGATGAAACTCCCAGCTCAGGGAGGAATGCCAGTATGACAGCCAACCCGGCTTCCATTTATCAGTTTGTCCTCCCAGAAGCCAGGCACTTCCTGTCCCCTCCTGTGCCTGAGACAGGGAAGGCTGCCCGGCTTCTCTTGGTTGAGTCCCCGCTACCCAGGATGGATTAGTCTAGGGGCCAGCTGATACACCCAGGCAACTGGGAGTCATTCCTTCTCTCCCAGAAATGTCTAAGAGCATTGGTTTGGCTGTCTCTAAACCCACCCTGCCAAACAGCCCTTAGGGACTTAGAGAAGTCGGACTCCACCCACTGCGTGCAGAGTTAAAAGGAGGAAAACCTTTGTGGGTAGGAATGGAAAGTGGGTGGAGGGCACAGGAAGACATCCACCCCGTGCTGCTCTCCGAAGATCCTTGAGGGCCCAGATCTTTTCTGTGTCTAGCGCCCCCACCCTCCAGCCGTGGTAAGCTTTATAGAGGCTTCATAAATATTCATCCCCTGGATGAACCAAGAGCCTCGTGTCATGGAGACAAATAGTTTATTTGAGGTGTGGCGCATTCGTCTTGGGAAACTAGCAAGACACTGGAAAGTTACAGCAGGAGCAAGGGGACTCTCAGGGAGGAGACCAAGGCAGGCAGCTGTCAGGGCTGCTGGGACTGTCGAAGGGGTCCTGCTTTCTGCCCTGCTGTCCTGCTCCAGCACCCTCTGAAGAAGAGGACCGCTCCCCAGTGTAACCCCCACCCCGTCCCTGCTGAGACACAGGGCAAGGCCATCCCAGACCGCGCCTCCCATCTTACTTGGGTCAGCTGGACTAGAATTTACAGGGGAACTGACAGTTAGGCCAATGTAAGGGACCCTGGCTCAGCCCTGCATTCATTAGCCAATAGGCTACATACAGAGGGTCCAGCTAACTCAAAAGTGTCCCTTGTAGGATTCTTAGAAATTTAATTTACGTCACCTACTTCCCACATCACCCCTCACCTCACCCCCCCCCCTAGTCCCCCCCCCCCCCGTCCCATCCCACCCCACACTACCCCTGCCAAGGAAGGAATAAGTCTTCATTTCACAGATGGAGGAAGCCTGGACCCAGGGAGGTTGAGTCAATTTCCCCGCGTCACAGGTTGAGATCTGAACATAGATCTGATGACTTTGGCTTGGCTACACCTCTGGCCTGTCACTGGGCCAAGCTGCCTCCCATCTACACCTCCCAGCAAAGCATCGCTGTGAGGCTCAAAAATGGGGTCACATATGTGAAAGCGTGCTGAGAACTCCAGCACACCAGCTGATTGATCACAGAGATGTCACAGACCCGGAGACGGGTAGGGACTGGAAAGTTTCGTGGCTACCTGCCACACCTGCATCCCTGCCCCCAAGTCTTCTCCATTCCTGTGAAGGCGGACGGGCCGCAGGCAGCCTGTCCCTCCCAAGGTGGGCAGGAAGGAATTTTTCCTGCTCTGGAACCAAGGGTGGTTTCCTAACAAGGGCTGTGTCCCATGGGTTCTCTGAGCCACCCACTCCGTCTCTATCAGCCCACAAAGTGACCAGAGCCCCTGCTGTAGACTCAGGCAGTATCAACTCTTTCTGCTTCCCCTTGCCCCTGGCACAAGAAGGGGTCAAGGCCAAGGATGGAGGAAGTGGATCTTGGCACAGAAGGGCAGCCTGACTTCAGAGGCAGGCGAGTCTGGCTAGAGAAAGGCCTTTCCCAGATGTCAATGGAGGAAGGACGAGGCAGGGGACCAATAAACACACAAGCAGAAGTCTGCCTACAGTCTGACTCAGCGGTACTATGCCTCACCCATTCATCATGGTTACTAACAATTTCTCTTTCAGGTGGGGTGACACAGTGACCCCACATGTGCTTCTGAGTCACACAGGTAGAGGGGGACCTGACACTGCGGCGTTCTCACTGGGGGACTTCAGTTACTTCAACTTCCCGATCCTCAGTTGCCACATCTGTCCACAGAAACCCACTATGGCTCATCCCCAGGACGTCTGTGAGGAGTGGGAGGTGCCATCTGTGGAGGCTTCAGCCAGGACCTGCCGCATGGCAGGGGCTCAGTAGGATAGCATGGGCATTGCCGCTGAGATGGAAGGGTACGTAGGGTGCCCGGAGAAAATCCGTGCCCTTGGGGAGTGTGCATGTTGGCAGGTTCAGAAAAGCACAGAGATATACTACAACTAAGAGCGGGGCTGAACACTAACCCGTTTCATTCATTTTCATCCAAGACCAGATAACAAGAGAGTTGTGGACTCGAGGTTTAAACTCAGGTAGCTTATTAAAAGTGAGTTATTAATCTGGAGGGAAAGCTGGAATCCAGAGTCAGGTAATTTGGGAATATCCCCCTTTTAGCTCAGTTTTCCAAACTGCCAACCCCCTTCCTTCCTTCCTTCCTTCCTTTCTTACTTCTTCCCTCCCTCCCTCCCTCCCTCCCTCTCTCCCTCCCTGCCTTCCTCTCGTGGTAGGCTTACGTATGCAGTCGCACACAACTGTGTTCCCATGGAGGCCAGAGGCCAACACTGGATGCCTTCCTGGATCACTCTCGATCTTATTTTTATTTATTGTGTTTTCTTTTTTGTTTGCTTGCTTGCTTTGTTTTTGAGACAGAGTCTCACTGTGTAGCTCTGGCTAGCCTGGAACTCACCATGTAGACTAGGCTTGCCTTGAACTCATAGAGATCCACCTGCTCTGCCTTGCTTCCCAGGGTTACAGACACAGGCATCCTCACATTTGCACAGCAAACACTCTCCCCGCCCCAGTCAGATTTGTTCAAAAGAGTTTGAAATGTGCCCAGTGTACACACAGTGACTCTAGATCTGACCAGATAGAGAGTAACTTACAGAGGCCAGGTTTGCAGTTTGCTCCGGTTCCCGAGCCTGTCCACTGCCACCCCACCAGCCTCGAAGGTCTGTTAGGGGCAGCACCCACCCATCTCCTTGTTCACTCACCTGAGAGAACAGATGGCTTTGTACTAGAGGTCAAGTGGTGTCACCGGGAAACCCACTCATGATGTCAGGCAGCCAGGCAAGGAGACAATAAGACATGGTCACACCAGCCCTGCATATCATGGCCTACTGTGTTCAGAAGATATGCCTTTCTTACGCATCTAGGCTTGCAGTGAACCAAGAGAACATGCGTGAAATAGCTAGCTACACCAGACCCTAACGTGAGGCTCAGTTTGACTTTTCTGTTGTTTGTTTGTTTGTTTGTTGAGACAGGGTCTTGGTCTGAGGCTCAGGATGGCTTTTGAGTTCCCAATCTCCCTGCCTCTGGCTCCCCTTGGAACACAAACCCGGTTCCAAACTGAGCTGGGACACTGGCACTTGTGTGCTTGCGGAAGCCGCTTCGCCTCCCTGGGCTATGGCGGTGAGGAGTCACACAGTCCTGCAAAAACCAGTCCTTGCTAGGTTGTGTGAGACCAAAGAAACAGAAGGGGGGCGCTTGTGACTCCTGCAAAAAGTCCCCTGATCTTTACAGGGGTAGAATGTGACCCGAATCTCAGAATGCTTCTAGTCCCACAACTTGGGGGGTCTCAAGAGGTCGAGCTGGTGTGAGGGGGACAAAGTGCCGCCCTCCCCACACTCAAAGAAACCAAGGCCCAGAAGCACCACTCTTGGAAACTTCCACCTGACTTTGCAGTCCCATTCCACCCCGGTGGTGTGGTGGTGGTGGGGTGCTGGTGCTGGTGCTGGTGCTGGTGCTGGTGCTGGTGCTGGTGCTGGTGCTGGTGCTGGTGCTGGTGCTGGTGCTGGTGCTGGTGCTGGTGCTGGTGCTGGTGCTGGTCTTTGCAAGGCTCTGATTGGGTATCCTGTGACGGCATAGCCTAGTACCGAGCTCTCCTATTGGGCAGAGCCCACACAGACCCGCCTCTCTTTAACACTTTAACCCAATAAGCTGAGGCAGCACCGTGGGTCACCTGGGAGACAGCTGTCCTGTGAGATTGAAAGAGACCGTTTTCCATAACTTCCAGGATTGGCGGGAGTTAACGGCTTTGGTCCTATTTCTTCAGGATCATTCGATGTGCAAATTGACTCGGCTCCTCCATCATACCCATGTTTAGGTGGCTGTGGCCAGCAAGGTGTCTCCGAAATCAGGTGTTGGGCAGCTTGACCAACCACTGAAGCAAGGCAGAGAGAATGACTGGAATCCTAGACGGGATTTAAGGACGGCCCCCATGAATGCAGCATCAGAGGAGTGTCAAGGTCACAGGATACAGACCGCGCTTTAAGGAGAGAAAGGCCGTTGCAAGGTACAAAGCTGATAGTCAGCGGTGATGCTTTGGGGCATGTGGGGCCACCCGTAGCCACTACCGAGCCATGGCGAAGTACATGGCCCTCCCAAGAGCTTTCCCAGTAGGCCGAGGAGCACCGTGGTCAGGAGCACAGGTCTTGGAGTGGGCCCACATGGTTTCAAATGCCCGTTCTTACACTTCCAAGTGTGGTTTCACCCCACCTGCCTCGCGTGGTCACTCTGAGCTTCACACAGGCTGACAGCAGCTCGGAGCTCTGTGTCTACGAAGGAAGGTTACTTCCCCTTTTCCAGTGGACCATCCCAGACCCTCAGGTCAACCCAGGTTGAGCTCTAGACTCCACACCTGGAAGCACCCCCTCCTCATTTCCCCAAGTGACCTGCATTTCACGCAGGACAGTGAAGGGAGAGAATGGAGCAGATAGACCCTCCCAGGCCTTCTAGTCTCATTCAGTTCTCTGGTAGCAGTTGAGGGCAGACAGGCTCACCTGAACCCCGAGGCAGGCCCTCTTTGCTCAGACATCTTCAGAAAAGAGAAGCTGGCCATGACCACCTGTCACTAGGAGGCAGCCAGTAGCCAACCACCACAACACAAAAAGTTTTCAACCATTGAACTTTCAGTGTTTCTCAACTCTTCTCTAGGGATCTCAGGAGCAAGCATCTATGTTCTCTTGGCAACTTTCTTCGATGTCCGCTGTGCCTCTCCTAGCTTTGAGCATCGCCATCCACTCATCATCCTTGAGCGCATCAGCAAGAAGAGGATCGATTACTCTGCCCTTTCCACTTGCCTCTCGTCCCAGCCATTCCAACCTAGGCTGGGTCTTCCAGGACCAGATCTGTGTCTGATTCACCTCTGTGTTCCCAGAATTGAGCACCAGATGATAGAGAGCGGCTTCCCCACTAATATAGAAGAGTAGATTTTGGGTGCATCTCATTCATTGGGTCCTAGGCCCTAGGATGTTCTCATCCTAACAGGAAACTGATCTGGCCTAGGGTGCTGTCTGTAGCTCTCCCATCACACCATTGCCTCCGCGGGCCAGGGTTTCTTAAGATAGTGCCTGGAAGTTCATGTGTTCACCCTAGAAGGGTAGGCAAAGTTTTCAAGAGTTTGTAGGTAGTTTTCTGGTGGGGAGGGACACCACCAGCCTCCACCAGAGTTCAGTGGGGCTATGAGAAGAGATGGAGAAGGGGGGGGGGGGTGGGGGTGGTTCACGGAGGCACTGGGCAGACCTCCAGCCTTGCATCTTCTGGTAGCACACTCTTGGCTGTCCTCCTTTGCGGCACAGGAGGAGTACTTAGCTTCAGAGGCTTCTGGCGCCATTCAGTCCTTTGGAAAGTTCTGTAAGCTGGCATGTGTCTGTCCCCTGCCTGCACACACCGTGCCTCGTACATGAGCACTCTAGAGAGTCATTCACTGTTTTCACACAGCTCGGGATCATTTCAAGGGTCCTTTAGAAGCCCAGTGGAGATCCAGGCCAGGGCCTGGTGCATGCTAGGCAAGCTCTCCACCTCTTCAGCCCCAGTCTTTTATGAGTTCAGCTCAGCCGTATTTTCTCCCCAAGGCTTCTCAAGGGCTTCCTGCATGCTTCCTTGTCCTTCAGGCCTCTGCTCGCTGGTCTTCAGGGCCAACTTCCTGCCAGACCACAGCCTCTGTTGAAAGAACACTAACCCTGCTCCATCACATTGCTGGCCTGGTCCTGATTTTCAAGGCATTTCCGTGGTCCTTTAACTGATGGAAAATGGGCACCACACCTCTTCCTCTCCATTCTATTCCTGTTGCCTAGCACAGAGTGTGCACACCATAGGTGCTAAATAACACACTAGGAACATGAAAACAGTCTGGTTTCACAAGTGTGGAGTGACTGCAAGCCTTTTCTAATGTGTGTTCAGCATTCACCAGGATGTCTCATTTGCGTAAGTGATATAGGATGGTCATTCTGAGACTCGAAGGGAGAACTTCATTCCCCCTCACTTTTGAGAATAAGGGTCCCGACTCCTTCTAGTCAAAGTATGTAGCCTGAACCCAGGCAGTCTGAGTTAGAATCTCACAGGAGATCTATTGCCCTGAGCATGTGGATCTCCATGTGCCCAAGTCTTCCTCATCTCTAACAGGGATGATGATATTCCCTACTTGCCAGACCACGTAGGGGACTGGAAAATCCCTGCACTTGTAATCCAGAGCAGGATATAGCCAGTGCATGGCTGTCATTAACTGCCTGATGACTCAAGTTCCTTCTGCCCTTTTGCAATTCTATAAGATATCCAAGCTTAGGGGCCTTCACTTTTTTTCAGTTTCTTTGCTTTCTTATTCAAGTAACAGGGGAACACAGGTCATTTCCAGCGTGTGGATGCTGAGTCTTAGTTGGAAGAGCCTGTCTAGCCCCAGTCTCTGGAGCACATGGTCAGATCTTAGTTTCAGCAAAACGACCATAGTTACATGCAGGTTTCTGGATCTTGGAATTTTCTTATTCATAGAGCAAGCCCCAAATACCACATCAAGCCAGATGCCTCCCGGGAGAATTTCTAATGCCCCTCACCTGACCCTTGAGAATGAAAGGGAGAGAACTCAGGTCTGCTGAGCATCTCCTGCAATCCTTGGTATCCTGCACGTATTGCCCTTCTGTGAGTCTTTACATCAACCTGAGGCACTCAGGAACCTACAGAGAAGACTGTGACTTAGAAATCATAGGTCTACTCCACAGCATATTGGCTCTTCCTGCCAATATGTGGACTTTCTGCAAATGTGTGCATTTTTGTTAGAGGAAGCTCTGAAACATTCTTTGTGGTAATGGAACAGTTCTGTATCTTGATTGAGGTGGTGATTATACGATGCAATAAAATCTCACAGAAGCATGTGCCCATGAGCACACAGACTGTGTGTTAAGTAGTAACTTGTGGACTCTAAAGAAAGTTCCTGAGTTCATGGAATCGTACCAATGTCAACTTACTGTCTTACTTACTGTGGTTGCATTAGATTGTCGCTACTGGGGAAGCTGAGGAAGGGTTCACCAGAATCCTCCAAACTGTTTCTGCAATTTCTTGTGAGTCTTAAACTAGAATAAACAAATTATTTTAAAAAATACAAGCATTAATAAAAGGCTGGGAGTGGTGGTGGAGGGGGGGAGGGTTGGAGAGATGGCCCTGTGGCTAAGCACATCATTTTTAGAAGACCTAAGTTCCTTTCCCAGCACCCATATCAGACCGCTTACAACTGCGTGTAACTCCAGCGCTCCATGGATCCATGACTCTGATGCCTTCTCTGGCCTCCAAGGGAACTGCACTCAGGTGCAACCCTTCCCCCACACATATATGCACATAATTAAAAGAGCTGCATAGGTGAGCCAAGGGTACTAACAAACTGGATTTCATGGGGCCTGCAGCCTCCCAGGTCTCCCTCTCTCTCTGCCTCTCAGGTCACAGTTTCTTTTGAGTCCTTTGGATCAAGAGACTCAAGAGATTCGGGAAGAGGTAGCTCTGTCCTGGTACTTACCCATAGCGCAGCTGTCCAGTGAATGTGATGGACAGTCATGATCATCACTAAGGCACACTCTGATTGGTCTGACCCAGTGATGCACCAGATGACCCAGACAAGCTGGCTTATCTCAGCTCTTCAGGGGCAGTTGTTCCCAATTCTTCCCAGCTTTATGTCTGAGTGACTTCAGAGTGGTGACTTTGAAATGAATCACAGAGGCATCTTTCCAACAAGAGAATCAGCCGGTGTTGTACCTCACACTTTTCCATTTTGCCAAATAGCATGGAACTTCCCCAATCCTTAGCTACTCACATCAGAAGGTTGGATGCTTTCCAAGGGGCCATGGGCCACCTATTAGGAAAGCAGGCATAAGCACTTGGCAAGACTCTAGCTGTTGGGCTGGAGAGATGGCTCTGAGGTTAAAAGCGCTGCCTGTTCTTCCAGAGGTCCTGAGTTCAATTCCCAGTAACCACAAGGTGGCTTAGAACCATCGATAATGAGATCTGGTGCCCTCTTCTGGTATGTAGACATACATGCACACAGAATACTGTATACACAATAAATAAATTAAAAAAAAAGAGAGACTCTAGCTTTCATTGGCAAGCCAGAGTGCCAGGCACATGGACAGTCCCTGGAGATGGCAGGCCTGGGCGAGCAGCCCACACTTGCTTCTACAGCAGCTTAAGTGAGTCAGCCTCATGTTAGGGGCTCCATTTACTGAGGAAAGAAGCGGGATGGATGTTGAGCTAGAAGGTCTTCAGGGGACACAGGGAAAGGTTTAGTTATAGTTCAGACTAGTCTTTAATTTTTAACTATCTAAAGAGAAAAAAAGAAAAAAAAGAAAAAAGAAAAATGAAAAGCAAGCCCGGAGCTCATTGCTCCACAGATACTACTGTGAGGAATAAGGTTGCATTTTCAAAAGAGGAATTGTGGGGCTTGGCAGCTAGGAGCACTGGCTGCTCTCCCAGAGGGCCCAGGTTTAATTCCCAGCACCCATGTGGAGGCTCACAACTGTCTGTAACTCCAGTCCCGTGGGATCCTATGCCTTCTTCTGGCTTCCACTGGCCACAGCATGCACATGGTGCGCAGAGATATATGTAGTCAAAATATTCATACACGTAAAAATCTAAAACAGGAATTGTTTTAAATGTTCAGAAAATTAGAAATCTAATAGCAATCTCAAAAGTAAAGCTTTGTGAGTCATTGAAATTAAAACTCCTTCCAAAATGGAGGTTCCTAGCACCTTTGGCTCTGAGGACGCTGACTTTTTGGGATTCCACAGACAGAGAACCTTGGCAGCTCTGCCTACCAGGGAGGGAGGCGCAGGCCTGGGGGCTCCTGGAGAGCTGGCCGCTGCCTGGGTTGTGCTAGAAACCATCGCCAGGTCAGCCAAAAGTGCACGGGACAGTGACTCGACGTTTAAACAGGAAGAGATTGCTAGAGAGCTCATGTCTGCAAGTCAGAGACTGGGCAGGTCTCTGGGCCAGCTCTGTGGTGACACCACGGAGTCTGCAGACTTTCGGGTCCTCCCCACTCCAATCCCAATTCTGCAAGGCACAGGGGGGGCTCATGCTGGCTCCTCTTGCAGCTGTTCTGGGTACTGCTTTTCCCCAGGCACATGGGGGGGGGGGGGGGGGGGGAGGGCAAGAGGGAGGGCGAGAGGGCTTTCTTCCCACATCTAACAAAACCTCCTTTCCGTCTGGGATGTCCTGCTTGTCCTCAGCCAGTAACTGGTACCAGAGGAACGCTGTTCTCAACCTGGCTTAGGCTGGGTTTCTGATCTAGCTACTGGAGAGAGAACAGCCAAGCATGAGCATGATTTGTACTTCTTTGGGCAGCAGGACATTCTCCTGCCCATGTTATTGCTACTCCGCATTAGAAATGAGCCAAACAGTGGGAGACAATCCCGGTGCTCCTCAAGCTGTAGCAGGTTCTGCAGATGACCATCAAGCTCATTTTTTCTGTCTTGGGTACCTAGGTAGACTACATTTCCCATGCACCTTTGCAGTTACTTAGACATGGCCAACCAATGGAAGATGGGTAGTAGGGAAGTGTTGCCACTCAGATGTCTAGAATGGAAATGTTTCAAAGGCAATGGGCTACAATGTTTTTCTATAAACATTTTGTTTGTTTTTATTATTGTTTTTATTTTTTAACCCAGGGCCTCACACATGCTGGGCAAGTCTATGGAGCTCCATACTCAGCACTCTGAATATCCTGGCTTTGAAGCCTCCTATGATCTCAGTCACATCATCTTTTTCCTGATCTTTGCCCCCTCTTCACGGCCCCTCCTGCTCCTGCTCCTCCCTGTCTCTTCCTCCTTCTTCTTCCCTGCACACACCCTCTCTATAACTCTTTCACTTGTAACAACGGAAATCCTTTTTTATTGTTGTGTGTGTGTGTGTGTGTGTTTGTTTGGAGACAGGGTTTCTCTGTGCAGCCCCGTGGAACTCACTCTGTAGACCAGGCTGGCCTCAAACTCACCGAGATCCGCCTGGCTCTGCCTCCCGAGTGCTGGGACTAAAGATGTGTGCCACCACCACTCAGCAAGTCATTTTTATTCAAGAGCCATAAACATGAAAAGAAACCCAGCCATTAGCTGGATTTGCCACAGGGTATACTTTGCAAATCTTGTTCTAGACTGATGCCAGGAGCCACATGTTGGGAATGATAAATAAACTTTTATAGTTTAAACCTTTTTTAAAAATTTTCGTAAAATGTATGTAATACAACTTTTACCATCTTAACCATTTCTTGTTGGTTTGTGCTAAGTTTGCCTGATAGAAGCCCAGGTTTGCTTGAATTCCTGATCCTCCTGCCTCAGCCTCCTGAGTGCATGGATCAGAGGCTCGTGGCACCACACCAGGCAAAGCTCTGATATGATAAAGAATTCTGTATGCACCAATAACTCCCTTCTTCTCCCAGCCCAGCCCTAGTGAGCACTTTTTTTTTACCCACTGTTTAGGGAGCTGACAGTGGCTGCCATATGAATGTAATCGCATTTTGCATTCAACTGAATTCACGTTGTGTGATGGTGCAGAGGCTCACCCACAGTCTAGGAGGTGCCAGAACTTTCTCCCTGGTGGAGAAAGCTGGCTAGCAGTTAATTGTGTGGATGTCTCCATGTGGGTTGATACACTGGTCTGTGTATTATAAATGATGCTTCTGTGACTGGGAGGCAGGGATCTGTTCAACCCTCTGCTTAGTTGTGTGTGTGTGTGTGTGTGTGTGTGTGTGTGTGTGTGTGCGCGAGCGTGCCCCTGGAGGCCAGAGATCAACCTCAGCTGTCATTCTTCAGGTCCCACCCACCTTGTTTGTGAGACAGAGACTCTCACTGGCTTGGATCTCACCAAGTAGCCTAGGCCAGCTGGCCAACGAGTCTCAAGGACCTGTCTGTCTCCAACACTCTAGAGTTTGGGTGCAAAAACATACTGCCACTCCTTACCTTTCCACATGGCTTCTAGGGCTTGCACTTGGGTCCTCGTGCAAGCCCAGCAGGCACTTTCCCCGGCAAGCTGTCTTCCCCAGCCCCAGAAGAGGAACGACTTGTTGCTTTCCGTCTCAAGGCATTTGGGGTTTATCTGTTGCCGTAGGAAGTATGGTCAAGCAGTGTTGTCCCGGCTCCCTCACAGGGGAGAGAGAGGGATGTGAGAGAGAAGCCCTTCTACCTTCCAAGTCCCGTCTAACTCAGAGGCTCCGTGACAGCACAGTCCGAACTCTGCAAACTCCCACAGGGTAGCCTTTCCTATTCTCAGGCTGTGCTCGCAGGAGGAGCTCCTACCATCAACTCTCTTCCCATCCGAGGTGCCGGATATGTGTGCACATGCCCATGTACCCATCCAATGAGCCCAATTCAGATCACCCCCGCAGCGCGAGAGAGGCCTCCAGGGCCCACCCAAGGGACAAGTCTATCAAAGCTCAGTACAGAAAGCCTGCCTGGGGCCAGGCTCAGGCCCACCGAGGGTATACCTCCCCATGTTTGCTGAGTCTCAAGGCAGGCCCAGGAGACCAGCTCTCGCTCCGGTGCTCACTGGGAGCCTGTAGGCAGCCAGGCAGCCTTCATGGCCATTCCTTCCCCCAGCACATGGGCTGCCCTGGCCTTCTGCTGGCAGGCGTGCTCACACAGCCTCAGGCTACCCAGCTAGCCACTCCTGAGGCAGTGAGTGTACTTCCCATTCTTGTGTCCAGAGGCTTCTGAGGCCTCCCCCAGGGAGCAGCACCATAGCTAGTCCTTGCTAATACGGCCAGAGCTGTGTTGGAGACAAGGAAACGGGGTGCAAAACTCGGTGTGGTTCTAGAATTGGGCAAGCCTGCCGTCCTGCCCCAGCAGGTCCCTCCAGGTTATAACAGGATGGGAAGGGAGGTCTGAGGGAAAAGGGAGGCTTGGCCACTGACAGTCCTGAACCCCAGCCCTGGCTTCTTTACTGTGCTGTATCATCTTTGTCAAGCCATCCGACCTCTCTGTTTCCTGATCTGCGTGGTGAAGATCACGGCGACCGTCAATGGCTGCCCTCACAGGGTGTGCAAGCATTGAGACCATTGGGGAACACAGCAGATGCACAGCAAATGCTCGTCTCTAGCCAAGGATGGCTCAGTTCATCCACTCCGAAAGTTCACGGGGCTGCACTGTTTATCTCGTCCTTTTCCTATTTACAGGTCTGGGGGACAGGGGCCATGCCAGGGTTAGGGAAGGCGCTTTAGGAGCCCCAAGTCTGAGTTCCAGTCCCATCACCGGGGGCTGCGGGGAAGAGGGACTTTGTCCTCAGAGAATCCATCCAGAGATGGGAGGAGGGACTCTCCCCTGAGACCAGTCTCAGCTCTGTCATCTGGCACTCATTGAACAAATGCCCGCCCACCGTGAGGATGTCTAAAGCAGGGCTTGTCTTGGAGAAGGGGAAGGAGACTTGCTGAGAAAGGATTCTCTCTCTGTGAGGATCACAGGCAAGACAACAGTCATATGCAAGAAACAAAACCCCCAGAAACTCACCCCTGGGCATGTGTGAGAGGCAGCTTCTCGAACCACAGGTGGCACCATTCAGTGGGCTGGAGCCTTCAGATGTATAAAAAACAAGAAAGCAAGCTGAGCCCCAGCATGCAGGACTCTCTGCTTCCTGACTGTGGACACAATGTGACCTGCCATCTCATGTTCCTACTGCCGGGCCTCCCTGCTGTGACTGTCTGTGCCCCCAAACCATGTGGCAAATAAACCCTTAAGTCACTTTTGTTGGCTATTTCATTACAGCCGTGGAAAAGCAACACGTATGCACCACATGCATTCATGGGATACGAACATGGAGGTAGTGGTTGTTTTCATGTCTGTGACCAAATTATCTTCCCGAACACATTCAAGGAGAAATGACGTCTTTGGGCTCAGAGTTTTGGGGAGTTCCAGGCAAAGTTCCTGGGCTCTGTACATTTAGACAAAACATCTAGGAGACAAAACACACATGGAGGAGGAGGGGCTGCCTCGTGCTTGATGGTCAGGAGAGAGGGTAAGGAGAGAGAAAGAGAGAGAGAGAGAGAGAGAGAGAGAGAGAGAGAGAGAGAGAGAGAGAGAGGAGGTGATGGCAGCAATTGGAATAACCCCCAAAGACATGATACACCCTCATGCGTACACTTCCTCCAGCTAGATGTCACTTCCCAAACTTCCTAGATCCTTCCAAAATAGTATCATTGGCGGAGGATTTGAGTCTTTGGGGGACATTGCATCTTCAAGCCCTAACATTAACCTAAATGTAAAACTTTAAACCATTCAACTTCTAGAAGAAAACTATTGCTCAGTTGAACATTGCAAGACTTGCCTTGCACTCTGGGATTTAGACAGGTCTGAGGCAGGAGGACCGAGACTGGGTTGTAAACTGAGACTGTCTCAAAAATAAACACACACCACCATGCACACAAAACTGCTCAATATAGTACAGTTTGAAAGTATACAATGCAGGGTGGGAGGTAGAAGCAGGAGGATCAGAAGTTTAGGGTCATCCTTGGCTACACAGCAAATCTGAGGCTAGCCTGAGCTGCATGAGATCCTAGGAGCCTCAGAAAACAACAGACAAGAAACTTGATTAAAAAAACAAAAACAAAAACCCAAACCTCAGACCTTACTGTCAGGTCTCAGACTGTCCAGATATCCAGAAATGAGCTCAGGATGGACTTTAGGAGATTCCTCGTGGTTAGATAAAATCCAGTGCTCCTTGGAACTTTTGAAAGGAGCCATTTCCTTCACCTCTGACATAAGGGACATATGGCTACCTGTGACACCTATCAGCATATCAAAGCCCACGCTGCCTCCAAACTCCCTCAGTGTCACAAGCACACTTTCAAAGTCCATGCTCGGATCCTGGCCCTTCCCTCCTCCTAGCTATTCATCCTCCTTATAATCCACACAATTTATCCCCACTCCTCCCTCTCCCCGCCCCATATATTCTATTCTCTATCTCTTACTGTCTCACTGTCTCCTGTGTTCTCTCACTGTCTTAGTTTGGGTTTTTATTACTGTCAAGAGACACCATGACCACGGCAACTCCTATAAAGAAAACATTTAACTGGGGTGGCTCACTGACAGTTTCAGAGGTTCAGTCCATTATCATCATGGTGGGGAGCATGGTAATGTGCAGGCAGATATGGTGCTGGAGCTGAGAGTCCTACATCTTGACTCAGAGGCAACAGGAAGTTCACTGACTGCCACACTGAATGAAGCTTGAGAAAAAGACCTCAAAGCCCACCTCCACAGTGACTCACTTCCTCCAACAAGGCCACACCTCCTAACAATGCCACTCCTTTTGGGGGCCATTTTCTTTCAAACCGCCACACCACTCCCTGGCCCCCAAAGGCTTATAGACATATCATAATGCAAAAATGCATTCAGTCCAACTTCAAAAGTCCCATCATCTATCGCAGTCCCAGACTTATTTCAATGTCCAAAGTCTCTTCTGAGAGTCATGCAATCCCTAACTACAGTCCCCTGTAAAATCAAAATCAAAAAGCAGATCATATACTTCCAACATATAATGTCACAGGATATACATTACCATTCCAAAACACGAGGAAGGGAGCATAATGAGGAAATGCTGGACCAAAGCAAGAGCGAAAACCAGCTGGGCAAACTCCAACCTCTGCATCTCCATGTCAGATGTCAAAACACTCTCCACATCTCCAATCCTGTTCAGCTTTGTTGACTGCAACACACTTCTTTCTCTTGGGCTGGTTCCACTCCCTATTAGCAGCTCTCCTCAGCAAGTATCCCACGACTCTGGCATCTCCAACATCTTGGGTTCTCCAAGGCAATCCAGGCTTCAACTTCACAGCTTCACTCTCTACTAGGCCTCCATCAGGGACACCCTTGACCTATGCCTGGCCTCAGTGGCTTTATTCCTTAACTCTTTTCTTCAGTTCTTAACTCTAAAGCCAAAACCACATGGCCAAAGCTGCCAAGTTTTGCTGTTTGCTGGGGCTGGAACACAACCCTCTCATTCAATTACATCTTCACCAGCTTCCTGTCCTTCACTCCTAAGCTTGGCTGTCCTGAAACTCATCCTGTAGACCAGGCTGGCCTCAAACTCAGAGATCCACTAGCCTCTGCCTTCCCAGTGTTGGGATTAAAGCTGTGCTCTGGCATACCCAGCTCTTCAGGTCCTTTTCAAAAGTTGGAAACTTAGCTGGGTGGGATATTGCCTTGAAGTCATCACTCCCTGTATTTCATTTCTTAATCCATTCATCTTGAATGGAGGATTCAGCTCCATTCCACTTTGTGGTGCCCTTTTTCTCCTCAAATATTTTTTTCTTGCTCGGCTTGCTCCTTCTCATTATAAATCTTCATTAGCATTACCACTAATGTCCACACAACAGAGTCTACACTAGGCTGTTTTGAGATTTCTTCTGCCAACAGAATTAATCCCAAATTCTTCATTTTAGCCTCAGGTAGACTCTTTGGACAAGGGCAAAAAGCAGCTACTTCCTCCATCAAAATATCACAAGGCCCTGGGTTCGATCCTCAGCTCAAAAAAAAAAAATCACAGGAATGATGTCTAGGTAACATACTAAAATTCTTCTCTGAAACCTCTTGAGCCAGCTCTGTACATTACAAATTATTATCAACACCTGTTGGTGTTTGATTTTGCTCTTTTGGGGGACCCGCCACCCAACTCCCAAATAAATCACACACAAAGGCTTATTCTTAATTATAAATGCCCGGCCTTAGCTTGGCTTGTTTCTTGCCAGCTTTTCTTAAAATTATCCCTATGGTAATATTGTGTTCCCCAATATATTGTGCACCCTAATAAACTTACCTGCAGTCAGAGAACAGAAAAACCACTAGATAGACATAGAGGCCAGAAAATGGTGACACTCACGCCTGTAATCCTAGCATTCTGGAGACAGAGATCCATCTGGATCTCTGTGGGTTCAATGCCACACTGGAAACAGCCAGGCATAGTGACTCACGCCTTTAATCCCAGGAAGTGATGGCAGGAAGCAGAAAGGTATATAAGGTGTGAGGACCAGGAACTAGAGTCTGTTAAGCTTTTAGGCTTTCAGCAGTATTTCAGCTGAGATCCACTTGGATGAGGACTCAGAGGCTTCCAGTCTGAGGAAACAAGATTGGCTGAGAAGTTGGTGAGGTGAGGTGGCTATGGCTTGTGTTCTGTCTCTCTGATCTCCCAGCATTCACCCCAATACCTGGCCCTGGGTTTGTTTTTATCAATAAGACCTTTTAAGATTTGTGCTACACATCCCATCTACCTTTTGCCTCTGGGCTTTTTTCTTTTCTTACTTCTGTAATCTTACTCTGTGGCTGGCTGGGTGGCTGGGTGGCTAGCCCCTATAGTGTCCTACTCTCCTTGTTCTCTTGTTCTTTCTTCTTTTCCTCCCAGATTTCTCCTTCTATTTTTTATATATATATATATGTATATATATATGTGTGTGTGTGTATGTACATATAATATATGTATATATTATTACATTATATATATGTATCTTAAAATTATCTTATTACATATATATGTATCTTAAAATACATATACATATATATAATAGAAATGTATATACTGCCTGCCAGCACCACCTATCCTTTCTCCTGCCTTGCTATTGGCCGTTCAGCTCTTTATTAAACCATCAAGTGTTTTACACAGGCACAGTAACACAACTTCACAGAGTTAAACAAATGCAATATAAAGGAATGCAATACATCTTTGCATCATTAAATGTTCCACAGCATAAACAAATGTAACACATCTTAAAATAATATTCTACGACAAATACCATTGTTTTTCATGCTCCAACTAGTGTGCCCCATAAACAGTGCTTAAAGCATTCCACTGCTTTCCTAACCCAAGGTACCAAAGTCCATACTACTCCAAACAAAAGCATGGTCAGGCCTGTCACAGCAATACCCAGTCCTCCTACCAGCTTCCGACTTAGTTAGGGTTCTTATTGCTGTAAAGAGACACCATGACCATGGCAACTCTTATAAAGAAAACATTTAATCGGGTGGCTCCCTTACAGTTTCAGAGGTTCAGTTCATTATCATCATGGCAAGGAAGCATGGCAGTGTGCAGGCAGACATGGTGCTGGAGCTGAGAGTCCCACATCTTGACTCAGAAGCAACAGGAAGTTCACTGACTACCATACTGAGTGAAACTTGAGGAAAAAGTCTTCAAAGCCTGCCTCCACAGTGACAGACTTCATCCAACAGGGCCATGCCTCCCAATAGTGCCACTCCCTTTGGGGTCCATTTTCTTTCAAGCCACCACACTTACTCCCTTCTTCTCTAGCGCTGGCCATGTGCAGTTTACTTTTCTTTTCTTTCTGCTATGGACTCTTTCACATGCCTCTGGATATCTCCTATCTCTTACCCATGATAAAGCCATTCCCCAGTGGAGCAGTGATGTTGGCAGTTGCTTCTCCGAGACCTCTCACAGACTTAGAAACTTATAAACCTGGACATTTCTAATAAATAAATGCTAATATGCACCATTGAAACTCAAAAGCTATAAGAAATATCAAGATACAAACAAAATTGATAGTGATATTAAGGAAGGTTCAAATAAGTTAGGATTGAAATATGTTATACTTAAAAAAACAGCTTTACAATATAGCAAATATAATATAGTCTAACACATACACATGTATCTAGCAGAATATTTTACCACTAAAATTTGGGGACTGCTGAGATGGCTCAGTGGTTAAGAGCACTGGCTGCTCTTCCAGAGGGTGTGAGTTCACAACCATCTGTAACTCCAGTTCCAGGAGATCATATCCTTTTCTGGCTTCCTTGGGCACCAAGCATGCACATTGTACACACATGCACACAGGCAAGACACCTGAACACATAAAATAACTTATTGGGGCCCAGCACGGTGTAATACACCTTCAATCCCAGCACTGGGGAGGCAGAGGCAGGAGGATCTCTGTGAGTCCAAGACCAGCCTGATCTACATAGGGAGTTTCAGGCTAACCAACACTACATAATGAGATCCTTCTTCAAAAACAAACAAATTTTATGTGGCCTGGTGATACATGCCTGTGATCCCAGTTATTCTGGGGGCTGAGGCAGGAGGATAGCAAGTTCAAGGCTTGCATGGGCTACAGAATGAGTTCAGTCTAGACTGGGTAACTTAGTGAAATCTTGTCCAGAGAGAGAAAAGAGGAAGTGGGAAGGAGGGAAGGAATAGAGAAAAGATGGCCGTTGATCCGGGGTAGCCTTCCTGCCAAGTATGTGTGAAGCCCAGGCCTTCATCCGCAGAAGTGTGACAAAATAAAATTCAAATGCACGCATGTTATTTCTTCCTAACATCTGATTGGGGAAAACAGTGTGTAAACATGAGAACTACACTTTACAAGTGCACCCAGCATGAACATGGATGGAGTCCCTCCTACCTCACTGGCTGAGCTGCGGTCTCCCTGGCAGTGGCTTTTGCTAATGTGCTCAGAGCTACTCAGCCTAGCTGGGAAAGACATACCCACAGGATGCTTATGGCACAGGCACCAGGCACCTGTCATCCCCAAGTCAGAAACACTAGGTGTCTCCGAGGAAGTGGGGGGTGGGGTGGAAGGTGGGAGGAGGGACTGCCCAGTCAGGCAAGCCAGGGAAACAGAAAGTTACTAACAGGTGGGAGCAGAGTCAGGATAGCCCAGCAAGGGAGCTGTCCAAGGAACATCAGGAGAAGCCCCAGATGTGGCTGTTTCTTTCACCTGCCCACTGTCCTTTGTGGAAATCACTCTAACCAACCCCAACAGCTGCACTTGGGTCCACAGCTAACACACTTGACTTTCATGGGTTGAGACTATTATACAGGCAGAAAATAATAGTTATTTTTTGTTTTGTTTTGTCTTGTTTTTTTCAAGACAGGGTTTCTCTGTGTAGCTCTGGCTGTCCTGGAACTTGCTTTGTAGTCCAGGCTGGTCTTGAACTCACAGAGATCTGTTTGGTTTTGTTGTTGCTACTTTTTTGTTTTGGTTTGGGTTTTGGTTTTTTGAGACAGGGGTTCTCTGTGTAGCTTTGCACCTTTCCTGAAACTCACTCTGTAGACCAGGCTGGCCTCGAACTCACAGAGATCCACCTTCCTCTGCTTTCCAAGTGCTGGGATTAAGAGTGTGAGCCACGATGGCCACCATTGACTTTTCTTTTCATGTCAGCATCTTTATTGTTCTGCAACTGGCATAATTGCTTTTGTAACTATTCAGGTGGTGTGTGTGTGTGTGTGTGTGCGTGTGTGTGTGTGTGTGTGTGTGTGTGTGTGTGTGTGTATGTGTGTGGTGTGTGTGTAAAATCCTTGTACCTCTATACTACTTTTCTTAAGTGTGAAATTGCATCAAAATTTAAAACTTTAGGATTTAAAAACAAAACAAAAACAAAGTTGATTCTATGGGGCTGGCGAGATGGCTGAGTGGTTAAAATCACTGGCTGCTCTTCCAGGGGACCCAGGTTCAATTCCCAGCACCTACATGGCAGCTCACAACTGTCAGTAACTCCAGTTCCAGGGAACCAGACACCCATGGCAAAACACCAATGCACATAAAATACAAATAAATAAATAGATTTATTTTTTTTTGAAAGTGATGTACTAAAGTATATCAACTCCCTCCTAACCAGCTAACTAAATCTAAATAACTCACAGAAAATTATTTAGACCACAGACCAAAGAGGGAGGGGGGAAAGTCTGGGCACCAGGTGTGGATGTCCTCTGCAGCCTGGGACTCTGGGGCCCTCTGTCCCCAGCTCTCATCCAGTTCTCAGAAGACCTGTGACCTAAGATCACAGTTTTCAGCTTTAGGCTTTGCTTCTTTGTTTTGAGACAGAGTCTTACATAACCCAAGCTGGCCTCAAATTTGTTATATAGCCCAAAGATGATGTTAAACTTCTGATCCTCCTGCCTCCACTTCCCGAGTGACTGGGATTCCAAGCTGTACCGGGCCTGGCCGATGTAGTGCTGAGGATGCAGGCACCCCACCACTGCGCTGCCGCCGCTGTCGTTTTAAGACAGGGTCTCAGCAGGCTGCCTTGGTGCTTGGGTTTGATGATTATATTTATTCCAGTCCAGTGTGAAAGAGTGATGGGAACCCAGAGAGCCACCGTGCCAGATGTTATCATTTACTTTACCTTCTCCTTGTGTTCATTAGTACTCTCTCAAATGTTCCACCGTGAACACATGTTATTATGGCAACAATAAACTGTTATTGTGAATACATCTACTATCATAAACACAGATATGTCTATGAAATGATACCCAGACAAAAGACAAAAAGGAGCCACACCCCACACGTTGGCAGCATGTATGCCTCTGGGATGGCTTTGTTGGTCCTGTAGTCTTCTTTGGGCTTGCTGAGAGTCCTTCAATCTTGTTGTTTTTTAGAATGGGGGAAAAGTATATTTCAAGAAGTATGAATCCATCCCCGTCAATCATCCAAGCCCTGCTTACGGCAGCTCTACAGCTGGCATCCTGTAACATGTCACCCCGTGTGACAGCCATGCCTTTCTTTGGGGGAAGGCACGCTAGGGTGGCTTTCTTTGGGGCCCTGGCCTTGGGTCATTCAGGCAAACCTTGGCCACTTGCTCCAGAAGTTTCCCTCCCTCTCCACCAGGGAAGCAAATCTTGAGTGTGGGTAGGGAGGGCCCAGATTGGCTGGAGGGAGGCGGCTCACCCAGTTGTAGGGATTTCTGTAGAACAAGAGAAATAGGTAGAGATTGCATCTCTTGACATCAGGCTGCCTGAGTTCTGATGGGGGCCATTACTTACCTGCTGTGAGAACTCAGTTAGATGTCATAACCCTCAGAGGTTGCTTCCTCACCTGCAAAATGGGCTGGGATAGTATCAATAGGAGGTGTGATACAATGATGTGTCAACAGAACATCACACAGGTGTGAAATATGCACGTCCCCTCGTCATGTGAGGAGGTTATCAAAACCCCAATAATTTTATAGGCAGCAGCCTGGCGGCTTGAAGCCACTTCCCACCAAAGCCGCTTGTCAGCTGACACACAGAAGCCTCTTTGCTGGGGTCGGACCTCCAGCTTTATTTCCTTCTCTTCTTTTCTTTCTTTTTCCTTCTCCCTCCTCCCATCCCCCCTCTCCCATCCCTCTCTTCCTTTCTCCTCTTCCTCCTCTTCATCTCCCTGTGCTGGGAATTAAACCCAGGACCTCATACATGCCAGGCGAGTGCTCTACCACTGAGCTACATCGCCAGCCAGCCCTGTTGGGATTAACCTCAAATGGCCCAACTGGGAAAGGATGAAAACTCTTTGATGGGAGGGTTCCTGGTTAAAAAGTTTCCCTGTATCTCACAGGAGTTAAAATACCGATGAGAGACTTTACATCCGGGGCCCATGTCAGTGCAACATGAAAGGACCCTCAGTGAGCAATCGGCTCTGACAAGTGGCTGTAGCCTGGCCTATAACTGTTGAAGAGGCCAAAGCAGGAGAATCACACGTTCAAAGTCTGCCTGGGCTACAGAGCCAGTTCTAGGACAAGCTAGGCTGTAGAATGAGTTTAGGACCAGCCCGGGCCACTTGGTGTGGCCCTGTTTCAATATTTAAAATTTTAAAAATTGCACGCCTTTAATCCCAGTACTGGAAAGGCAGAGGAAGGCAGATCTCTGTGAGTTCTAGGCCAGCCTGGCCTACGTGTGGAGTTTCAGGTTAGTTAGGACTATGTATAGTCACTATATATATAGTGAGACTTGTCTCAAAAGAACGGGGAGGGGCGAGATGACTCGGCAAATAAAGGCATTCCCTGCCTTCAAGCCTGGCAACCAGAGTTTGATATCCCAGACCCACATGGTGGAAGGAGGGGACCCATCCTGCAAATTGTCCTTGTTCTCCACACAAATGTGCTGTCACACACACACACACACACACACACACACACACACACACACACACACCACTAAATGTTTTAAAATGTAATAAAACACAAAGCTTGTTCTTTTCCAAGCTAAAGGCTGGATGGTAGTTCAGTGGTAGAGCTCTTGTGTAATTTATGTGAGGCCCTGGGATCACACTCCTGAGGGGCCGTCGCGTGGTCTCCTGTGACGTCACTGGGTTATTTTCCTAGCTGTAGCCCCTCTGACTATCACCTCAGTGACAGGGCCGTGATGGTTTCAACAGAAGGCAGGCGTGTGGGCATGAACCCGCTCAGGGTGGAAATCCTGAACTGCCTCTCTGGCAGGAAATGGTATCCTAGCAACCAATGGGAAATGGCTGCAGGTCCTAAGACAGTTGCCCCTCCAGCCACAAAAGATGATCCTCCTCCTCTCCCTCCTCCTTCCTTTTCTCCGTTTCTAATACTTTCTTTCCTCTTCTCCTCCTCCTCTCCCCAACCTGCCCCCCCACACCTGCATGTCTCAGGCTCATGTATATCACTTCTCTAAGAAATTACCCCCAGGGCTCCGAGTCCCAAGGCCTCTCTCTGGCTCTCTTGTACCCCAGTTCCCCATCTTGATACCACACATTGCAATTGCCTGTCTGGCTTGCTCAACACCACATAGCCTGCATCACTCTGCCAAGCCCACTACAGAGCCTGAGAGAGGGCAGGAAGCCTGCTTATCTTCTTGCATCTCAGGCATGTGCAGAAAGATGGAGTTCACCTCTGCTCCTCAGGTCTCTGTGAGATGCCTGGGTGCCTGGGAACGGAAGTCATCAGCCTGAGTATTTGCAGGGAGAGGTGAAGAATCTGGGCTTTGGTTCCTGACTAGCCTTGTTGGCATCCCCCTCAGAAGGTCCCAGCTTATAATAGACAGGTGTCCCATGTGTTTACCCTCCACCCCCAGCCACCTTGCCACCTCAGCAGCCAACGGAGAAAGAGCAAACAAGTCCCAACCACTGTCCTGGTGATGTTTAAATGAAGCAGGTGCAGGAATGAATCAGCCCTGAGCTGCATACAGCAGGTGCTGCATAAATGCTCTACAGGCTTATTTCCTCGGCCTCCAAAAGTGTGGCAGTTAGGACCCACTGTCTTCATCCCCCCCCCCCCATGCTGAGAACCTGGGGACAAGATGGATGAAGGGAGGGGCAGACAACCAGGCCTCCTGAATGTGCAGGTACCCTGACCTCTTCCCAGACTCTTCTCCGAGGCCTCAGAGGCTGGGGCTCCAGCTCTCCTTGTCAGAGATTAGCCTATCGCATCCTGCGAAACTCCAGCGGGTGACTCAGGCAGGCGGGCCTTTGATCACTCTTCCTAGGGCTGGGCTCAGGGGCAAGGCCAAGGCGTGGGCCCTCCCTACACACCCTCACCCACGGGACCCCAAGGCAGTGGAGAGCAAACACCTCTTCCTCTCTCTCCCTCCCCCTCCCCCTCCCCCTATGCGCTTTCAGTTTATTCCCACTGGTCCGGCCAGTTGTCTTTCCGCAGTGAAACATGAGCTCAGGCACAGAAAACATCAGCGCTGCCAGGCGGAGGCAGGGAGGAGGGCAAGGAAGATGATGGGCCAGGCTGCCTACTGCGGCTGGCATTTTGCCCATCCGTCCTGCACTGCGCTGACCACAGAAGAGGCAGATATTCCTGACCACTTCGTAATGCTTGCTGCTTGGAAGCATCCTTCTGTCAGCATCCCAGAATTCTCAGAAAGTTCTCCTCTCCTCTCCCCTCCCCTCCTCTCCCTTCCCCTCCCCTCCCCTCTCCTCTTGATCAAACCCAGGGCCTTGCTCTTGATAGGCTAGTGCTCTACCACTGAGCAAAATTTACATTATTGCTTTTTAGAAGTTTTTAAAATTAGTTTGTCATAAAACATCAGTATTTTCACTTACAGTTTCTAACTTTTTAGTCTTGTTTAAATAGGTTTTAAAAGAAACTTAAGAGTATAAAGTGTTCACCGAGATTTACATCTAGTATTTTGTGACTTCATTTGTTGCACTGAAATATTCAGTTGCCTGAGGTTTCTTTAGTGTGAATGGATGTATTGCTTATATTTTTCAGAGCAGCTAGATGTGATTTAAGAAAGATTCTTGTGTGCCTTTTGTGTGCCACATTTTGTGTGCCACATTTTGTGGTTTGTTTTGTTTGTTGACAGAAACTGCTGAATACATGTAACGTTAACAGTGTTTAACAATGATTGTGTTAGTAATCGAAACTCTATGTAAATATGTTGAACTTTTGTTTTTTGCCATTAGAAAAATTCCTTAGAAACAGACATTCCTACTGTGAATATTTTAACTGATGAAGAATTCCTTCCCTTCCAAGAAAATACATTTGACCCAGTGGTTAGCAGCTTAAGGTTAGTAATCCACTTGTACTTTTAAAATACATGATAGAGAGGCTGGAGAGATATCTTGGCTGGTAAAGTGCTTGCTGCATAAGTGTGAAGACATAAATTTGACTCACAGAACCCACATGAAAGGCAGACATAATGGCACATGCTTGTCATCCCAGCTCTGGAGAGGCAGTGACAGGCAGATCCCTGGCACTCCCTGGCCAGCAGCAGGTCAGTCTTACTTGATGAGTTCCAGACAAGTGAGAGACCCTATTTAAAAGACAGTGTGGTCAGACCCAAGCGTGAGGTTAGCCTCTGGCCTCCACAGGCACACATGTACAGGCATGCATGCATGTGTACACACACACAAACACATGTACATATGTGTGTGTATATGTTATAAATAGGTCTAATTTATGTTGTAACATTTTACTCTTAGGCTAACAATGGATAATGGATTAATACCACCACCCTCCACCCCCACCTGGAATTAAACCTAAGGCCTTGGGTTAAAGACAAGCACTCTGTTACTGAGCTGTATGTTCTTCACTGTGATAAAGTAAATTCTTTAGTTTATGAACTGTAAGATTCTTCTGTTTAACAATTATGGATTCAGGACACCCTAATGGAAATCTGATGTAGTCTCTTAAGTTTCTTTTTATTCCCAGATTTCTACACACAGCGTGGTAAAACTCTTTTGCTGTCACACATTAGCGAATAAACAGGGTCAGCAGAAAACATGAGATTTAAAAGGCATCTTATGTAAGTTTAGAAAGCTTTGCTCTTTTGATTTCCATCATCTTAAAAGATGTTGGATGTACTATCTACCTATTAAAGTAGGAAAAATCCAAACACTGACAACACCAACTGCTGGCAAGGCTGTAGAGCAACAGGAACTCACTGCTGGTGGGAATGCAAGATGATAGAGACACTTTGAAAGACTGTTTGATGATTTCCTGAAATTTGAACACACTTTGTTAGGTTTCAGCATTGATAATACTTGGTATTTACCCAAAGAAATGAAAATTTATATCCATGCAAAATCATGAACATGAATAATATATTACTCTTTAAATTTTTTTAAAATTTGTTTATTTTATGTATATGAGTATTTTAACTGCAGGTGTGTATGTGCACTACATGCATGTCTGGTACCCGTGGAGGCCAGAAATGTGGACATAGAGTCCTCTGGAGCTGGAGTCACAGATTGTTGTGAGCCACCATTTAGGTGTTAAATACTGAACTCAGCCTGCCGCAAGGGCAGCAAGTGCTTTTACCACTGTGGCTGTGTTATTAATTGCTAAAACTTAGAAGCAGCTATGACACTGTCCTGGGATTACTGTTGCTGTGATGAAAAACCATGACCAAAGTTACTTGAGAAGAAAAGGGTTACTTCACTCGCAGTGCTCTATAAAGTTCATCATCTACAGCAGTGAGGGCAGCAGTGAAGGCAGGAGTTGATGCAGAGGCTATGGAGAAGTGCTGCTTCGGGCTTGCCTGCCCTGCCTTGCTCACTGCTTTCTTACAGAACTCAGGACCACCTGCCCAGGGCTGGGACCACCCACAATGTGCTGGGCCCTCTCCCATTGATCACTGCTTAAGAGAATGAACTACAAACCTGCCTACAGCTGTTTCCTTAATTGGTTTTCTCCACTCAAGTGATTTTAGTTTGTGTCAAGTTGACAAAACCATCCAGCACAGGTGTCCTTCAGCACTAAGTGGTTGAATTGTGGTACATCTTGACAATGGAGTTATTTAGAACTAAAACGAAATAAGCTGTAGACACATGATAAGAATGCAGGAAACTTAAAGACACATTACCAAATGAAAGTTTATTCAAAAAGCTGAGTATGTTGTTTCTAACTATATGACATTCTGGAAAAGGCAAAATTATGAAGACAGTAAAAAAAAAATCAGAGTTATGGAAGTATAGAAAATGTTTTAATTTCAGATTTCAAAGTTTAATACTTTTTTGTGGTTTATCCTAATGATGATTACACTAATTAAGGTTAAGCAACTATGTGTTTCTCTTTCAGTTTGCACTGGGTGAATGACCTTCCTAGAGTACTTGAACAGGTGAGGAAACTTACGTTGGCTTAGTTCTGTGTTAGTTTATTATCCAGACTGACAAGTGTTTCTGTTTTCACTGTTTATAAGTCTTACAGAGAATGGAATGAAACCAAATATTTGTAATGTTCTTTGGGCTAGATATACTTGGTACTCTTTGACTTATAAATATGTACATTAGGTGCCATTCCTTGACAACTTTAAGAATAGTCAGTTGTAGAATTGCTTATATTTACAAAAGATTTAATTACTGTTTAAAATAACATTGGCATCTCAAAGCATATTCTTTTGTTTCTTTGTCTTTTTTTTTTTTTTTTTTTTTTTTTGAGGCAGTGTTTCTCCATGCAGCCCTGACTATCCTGCAAGCCATTTTGTAGACTAGGCTGGCCTTGAACTCAGAGATCTGCCTGCCTCTGCCTCATAAGTGCTGGGATTAAAGGTGTGTACCACCATTGCCTGGCTATAAAGCATATTCTATATTAAAAAATTCCTTCTCTCCCTTTATAGCCTGTGAACCTTTTCTGGGTAGGAACTTATTTATGTTTCTATCTGTCCTGTGCATGACTCTCAGCAAGTGTTAGAGAAATCCTTGTAGACTGGTGTTTATCAGTGCGCAGAGAATGGTGGGTAGATGATGGCGTGGCCAAGTGGGGGTGTTCCAAGAGAACAGTGTGAAGGAAGCATGCAGAGCCAGGTGAGAACGGGCCTAAACTAGGCTGAAACTCATGAGCTGTCACTGGTACTACATTTCTTTAGCCAAAAGAAACCACAAATTCAGCCCAGATTAAAAGAGTAGGAAATAAATTCCATCTGTTGGTGGGACATCTTAAAAAATTTTCTTTTTAGAGGGCACAAACAGGAAGAATTACAATTTTGGTGAGTTATCATTCTTTAAATGTTTTATCTTGTAGTATTTTGTTACTGTAAAAAGTAAATTGTATCTTATAAAATTTCACAACATACAACACCTTATAGATCCTAGAATCATTAGTGAGTACATTTTCTGTCTCTGTCATTACTATACAACATTACTACACACCACACAGCACTGGCTCTAGGATTTCTGTCTGATGTTATTCACTTCCTGATTTATTTGGCAAAATAAGGTTTGTAGACATAAAATATTAACTTGGATACATTTATTGTTTTGATGTTTCTGTCTGTGAAGTTTGAATGGTTGTGTTGTATTTATTACAGATTCATTGTGTCTTAAAACCAGACGGGGTGTTCGTTGGTGCAATGTTTGGCGGTGACACGCTCTACGAGCTTCAGTGCTCACTGCAGTTAGTGGCAACAGGCAACAGAAGGGAAGGAGGGGTTTCCCCACACATTTCCCGTTCACTGCTGTCAGTGACCTAGGACATCTGCTTGGGAGAGCTGGCTTCAATACTCTGACCCTGGTGAGTACCAGGAGAACCACATCACCCACTTACTTCATTGCTTGGGGCAGTTTTCCTTACTCTTTCTTTTTATCTTCTTTTGAGGGGAGAGTTCAGTTCTCTCAACCAACCAAAAATTACATCATATCCTGTGTATTGATAGAAAGCAAGGGGGTAAACTGGCAGAACCCCTAATCTTAAAAAATAGCTTCCAGAGGGGTAAGGGAAGAAACAGCAGACTGTGAGAATAGGCTAGGCTTTGTCAAGAGCAGAAGACAACCCGAGATGTCTCGTCTGTGTCTGCCTTGACTTCTATAAACCTTTAAATTGCCTATGTCAATAAATAAATAGTGGTTTTGATGCTGGGCGGCGGCAGTGGTGGCACACACCTTTAATCTCAGCACTGGGGAGGCAGAGCCAAGAGGGTCTCAGTGAGTTCAAGGCCAGCCTGGTCTGCAAAGCGAGATCCAGGACAGGCACCAAAACCTTTGAGATGTTGAACATCTAAATATTAGAAAGCATAGCTTTGTGTCAAAGAACCAACATTACTGATATAAGGAGTTATTATATTTTAAGACTTTTAAAATTATATAAATAATTCACAAATAATTTTTATTATAAATTTAAAACTACTGATAAACTGAAAAAAATCTATCATCTGCCTTTAATTCCTCAAATCTTAGCTGTCTTCTGAGAACAGCATTTCTCAAAATGTTAGCCTTTGGTGTTCAAAATTTCAGAATTTGGTTTAATTCCCGCACTTGTGGAGCAGAGGCTGGTGGATGTCTGAGTTCAAGGCCACCCTGGTCTACAGAGGGAGTTCCAGGACAGCCAGAGAGACCCTGTGTAGTACCAAACAAACAAAAACTGTTAGCTTATTAGAACTTATTCTTTTAAGACTAAAAATGATATCTACTACTTGTTAACCTGAATTCTCTACATTCTTATAAAAAAGAACTACACTGAGCTGAAGATAGAGCTTAGCGAAAAATTCTTAACCTAGATTCCATCGCTAGCACCACTAGGCAATAAGAATAAAAATGAAGCAAAAGCTTCTTACGGCAGCTGTGGTGGGGAATATGTGTAATCTCAGCACTTGGAAGGCAGAGGCAGGGAGTGGGTCATGAAGCTAGACTAGGTTGGAGAACCATGTTTCCAAAAAGCAGTGTCACGCCTGAGGGTTTTATAAATTGCCTTAGTGTGTACTTTAGTAAGAGGGTTGGATTCTATGTCTGCTCATTGGTAGAACCCTTACCCAGGCTGTGCGAGGCTCTGAGTCCAATCCCCAGCACTATCATGGAAAATGAGCATGGTGTGTGCTCTCTAAGTTGCTTATGTTGCTGTGATAGAACACTGTGACCCAAAGCAACTCAGGGAGGGAAGGGCTGATGTGAATTGTGCTTCCAGATTGTTGTCCATCACTGAGGGAACGGCAGGTACCTGAAGCAGAAACCACAGAGGAATGGTGATGGCTGGCTCACTCTCTGGCTTACTCAGTCTTGACTAGCTTTTCAATACAGCCAAGGCACACCTGCCTAGGGCTAGCGCTGCCCACAGTGGGCTTGGCCCTCCTGAATCAATTACTAATCTAGACAGTCCCCCACAGACATGCCCACAGGCCAGTCTGCTCTGGGCAGTTCCTCACTTGAGGTTTCTCCTCTTAGATGACTCTGGGCTGTGTCACGTTGACAGTCAAGGCTACCAAGACAGTCTTACAAATGTGTTTGTACGTTAACGTGGGATGCGTTTGTTATCTTTACAAGGTTTCTCAGCCTTGATACAGGTGATACATTGTCCTGGAAAAATCCATTGATGGGTTGTCCTGGGCACTGAAAGGTGTTTCATGCCTTCTCTGGCTTCTACCAACTAGAGCTTTGGTCCTACACCCAGATGTGAGGGGAAAATGTGTCAATTAGAGATGGGTGTGAGCCAGGGAACCTGTAGGTTTTAGGGATGGGAAGTGTCTGGATTGGAACAGCCTAGAAGTCAACACTTTAGCAATACACCAGGCATGCAAGTATCCTGGACTTGACAAAGTCTTCCCACCTCAGAGGTTTCCATGGCAACTAAGGGAAGTCCCCTGCCACATTGTTTCTGGGGTAGATCTCTCTCTCTCTCTCTCTCTCTCTCTCTCTCTCTCTCTCTCTCTCTCTCTCTCTCTCTCCTGCCAGGTCCCTATGGTCCCTGAGTTGAAGTCCCGACCTGTCTGTCTGGATTAATGGTAATTCTCAGCTTCTGTGAACTCGGTGTGCAAGGCCTGGGTCAGGCACTCCTTGGATCACATTCATTTAATGTCATTGCCTATTGCAAAAGACATCACTACCCTCACATTACAGATGATGAGCTCAAGGCACAGAGAGCCTAAGCTACTTGTTCAAGGCCACATGGCCACTGAGTGGCAGAGTGAATCCACTTGCTGGGACCTATGGGCACCTTGGTGTGCATCTGTTCCCTGCTGACCTCCTGCTCCCTCAGCCTCTTCTCCCACAGACACATAGACATATATCGATTCCAGATTTGACTTAATCTGAGAGTAACTATGTGGCCTGGGGGAAGCCAAGTGACTCTCTGAGCCTCCATGGTCCATTCATAAAGTGGGGTTCACAAGGGGTGTGGTGAGGATTTAGGATGGCAGGAAGCCTGGCTGTTAGTAAATGTTCAATAAAAGGGAAAACAAGGGCCTGGAGAGATAACTGTGTGGTTTGAGTTCACACTGCTCTTGCAAAAGACCTGAGTTCTGTTCCCAGCACCCACCTTGGGCAGCTCACAACAGCCTGTAACTCCAGCTCCAGAGGATCTGATTCTTTCCTAGCTTCTCAGATACCTGTACTTGTGTGCATATTCTCACATGGACACACACACACACACACACACACACACACACACACACACACACACGCTCAAATACAGAGTTAAAACTTTTTCACATAAAATTTTTTCAAGGAAGAATGAGTTCTCTACCCACTACACCCAGAGGTCTTAACGTCTGCCAAGCAACCACTTGTAGCCACACTGATTTTGCACACACTGTCCCCTTTCCCTGGAATGTCCTCTGTCCCTGCACTCTAAACCGCTTCTCATCCTTCAAGACTATCTGTGCTGCATCTTACCCCCAAAGTCTTCTGGGGGAAGGGTGATTGTAGCCCAGGCTGGCCTTGAGTTGGCAATCCTCTGGCCTCAGTATTCCAAGTAGCTGGGACCACAGGCATACACCACCATGCCTGGCTCCAAAGATGTCTTCCCTCTGCCCTACCTACTCCACACTTCTTCCTCTGACAACATGCCCCTATACTACAGGGTCTCACAACCCAGGTTCACAGTCCCTCCATGCATGTCCACCCCATCCACCAGCTAAACCAGAGTTTCCAAGGAGTCTGGACTTAGACCTACAATTGGTTTCCCTTTGTGAGGATACCCTACCAGTGTAGCCAGGAGGCCTGCAGCTCACCATCCTATAATTATTTATTTCCAAGACATCCAGCATGGTCTCCAAATGAGGGTCGAGAGGCCTGGAGTGCAGGATTTGACCTTCTTGTTGTGGCTCCAAAAAAGCTGAGTGCTTTCTCAGTCCAGGGTTTGATGGGATTGTCTCACAGACCCCTCAGATCACCCAGGGAAGCAAGCATCAGGAAGCCAGAATCATTGGCAAGATGGCTTCTGATCTTACCTTACCCTTCCTCACCCTCTGGACAGCATAAGGCAGCCCAGCCAGTGTGCTTCCTCCAGAGGGGGGACAATGCCTGGGGTCCTGGCTGCACCTGGAAACCTATCCCTGTGGGACTGCCCCATTAGCTTGCCTATTCTGGTGATGCTACTTAATGTGGACCCACTTTGGTTCGATGTCTCCCTATAACTTTGAGGAAACTCCCCAGCTCCCATGGTCTCCAAGGCTTCCTCCCTCCATCCCAAGGCTTTCTTTGCATTTGGAATCAGGCTTTTTTTTTTTTTTTTTTTTTTTTTTTTGCCAGCTGCAGTCTGTGGCTGGCCTGCTCCCTCCCAGCTTCCCTGCACAGATGGTTCCTCACCTGCTGACTTCTTCCCTGGCAGCGGCTTCTCAGAGAACCCAGACTCTTCTGCCAGGCTGGGAAAGGTGCAGACATTAACAGATTCTTACAATCCTTTGCATCTAATATCCTGGGAATGATGTAGGTCTTGCCAATGAGATGCTCTGAGGGGCACTGAAGGGTAGATGAGATGCAGGGGCTCACATTCTGGTTGGTTTGTTTCTTGAGACAGGATTTCTCTGTGTAATTCTGGCTATCCTGGAACTCTCTGTAGACCAGGCTGGCCTTGAACTCACAGAGATCCATCTGCCTCTGCCTCTGCCTCCTGAGTGCTGGGGTTAAAGGCACGGACCACCACTGTCCAGCCCTCACATTCTAGCTTTTAAAGTAGTTCCTCCTGACAGCAAAGTCAGGGATTATAGATGGACTTATCTTTTGGATTGCCAGCTCCCCAAAAATAACATGGAGACTTATTAATTATGAAAGCTCTGCCAATAGCTTAGGCTTGTTTCTAACTAGCTTTATACCTTAAATTAACCCATTTCTATTTATCTACATGTTGCCACATGACTTATGGCTTTACCTCTCCTCCTGCATATCTGTTCCCTCTCATCTGCTGGCAACTCCTCCTGTGTAGGGCCCTGGCCCCCATTTCGAGTAGCTGCTACCTTGCTTGCCAACTTTGACCAGATGTCCTCCCTATGCTGATTCCCTGCAGGGTTTCCTTCTTTCTGAACACTCACCGGAGGTTCTTTGTTTGTGTATCCTGCATTTGATGTAAACAGCTTAAATGCAAGAATGTAGAACATTCGGTAGCGAACTTCTGCCCTCTGGGGTTCCTCCATTGTGCTGTAAGCCTGTATTTAAGGTTTCCTTCCTCTTTCAATAAAGGGAATTTGGCATTCTGCTAGGGCGAATGACCCGCTGTCTTTTGTCTCTGTTTTTTAATCCATAGCCCCTTGGACATGATGAATGGGTGGTGGTAGCGGGAGCTACAGCAACAAATGGAGGTCCCACCAAGATCCGAGAAAGAAGGGAAGAGCTGATGGACACCCGGGTAAGGCTGGCCAGCAATTTAAAAAAAAAAAAAAAAGGTAAGGGTGAATTGTCATGGATGCAATAGGATACCACCGGTAAGGGCAAGACAGCTAAAGATTTTAAATAAAAAAGGAAATCTTCCCAATAGAGAAGAGGGAAGGAAAGGAAATTTCCCGTTAGAAAAGGGTGAAAATTTTTAATCAAGATAAAAAGATTTTCCCGGTAAAAGGGGGAAAAAACTTGAAACTACGCCTAAAGATTTTGGGGCCCTGCAGAGGAAGGATGAAGGAAAGAGAAAAGCCTCTTCCCAGTAGCGATGGAGGAAGAAAGGGCTCTTTCTGATATATAAGTTTCAGGATAGCTAAAACTCTGAGCTCTTTCTGCCTGCCAGCACAGAGCAGCAGCATCTGAATTGCAGGGAGTCAGCAGGTGGGCCTCACTGCTGCTGGCTGAACAAGCAAGCAAGCCCAGAGGTTAGAAAATGTTTTTTATTTTTCCCTCAGAGTGGGAATAATTCAATATTTAGGCTCCCTTTGTGAGAAATGTTTTCTGTTTTTTCCCTTATGATGGGAATAACTCATTATTAGGTAGTCCCTTCATGGGAGTTAGAGAAAGTTTAAATGGGAATGCATGTGCACAGGACTGCACTGGACAAAGGCACATGCAGCGGCCTGCGAGATAGCCCGGAGCAGAAGGCAGGCAAACGAGCAGAGGCCCAAAGAGGGACGGGAGCTAAAAGTTGAAACAGGACCAACTTCTGGTGAAAAAGGTTTTGGTCAAGACATGGAATGCTAAGTCAATGCTGTTTGAATAAAGGATGTTCTGTTCTTTTCATTGTCTTAATAAATGTTTGGATGAATGATTGATTCTCATGGTAGATAAACTAAAGGAACAGGATTCATAATTTTGAACTATATATTAGGTATGCTCTTGTCTGTTGATCATTACTGAAAATTTGGCTCTGCCCTTTAAGCTGCTTTCTAGAATTCTATTGAAATATAACACCTGAAATAGATTGGGTTGTTAGCTTATTAAATAATGTTGTTGCTAAGATAAACCCATAAAAAAATCTCTTACTGATAAAGAGGTTACAAAATTATTTTTCCAGTAAATAAAATACAGACAAATTGTTTGGTCTACATTGTTAATAATTGGCTATTTGTGCTAATGTGTTACTTGAAATCTATAAAAAGGGATCCTCTTTTTAAGATTTTATAAAAATATTACAGAGTATTACCTAAAGTTACCTCTTCAAATCCTATAGAGATTGTATTTAATGCTTTTATAATTGGCATATGTAAAAAAGGGCCATGGAAATAGAAGCTGGTGATAGAATTGCTCAATTATTATTGCTTTCATATTTTAAATGCAAAATGGTGCCTATATGTATAACTGGAGGCTTTGGAAGTGCAGGAGAAAAGGTGTTTTGTCAAACAGTTATCAATGATAAACAGCCTAAATTAAAAATAAAATTATATGGGCTTGAGATTAAAAGATTATTGGATTCTGGTGCTGGATAAATCTATAATTTCACAAGAATCCTGAGACCCCAACTGGCCTCTACAAGAAGTTAAAAAAGAAATGGAGACTATTATAAGATCTTAGAGCTGTAAATAAAATCATACTTCTCATGGGAGCAACACAGCCTGGTTTGCCTACACCTGTGGCAATTCCTAAACAGTGGCATTTAATTATGATTGACTTATATGGATGATATTTTATTGGCTGCTAAAGATAAAAACTTGTTTTTGATGCCTTTTCTAAATTACAAGAGGTTCTTAGCCTGACTAATTTACAAATAGCCCCAGAAAAGGTACAGGTATCCTTTTCCTATCATTATTTAGGTCATGAATTGTTATGCATAGGCATACATTCACAAAAGGTTACTCCTAAAGATCAGCTACACACGCTTAATGATTTCCAAACCTTTCTGGAAGATATTCAATGGCTTCGGCCCACTTTAAAGAGTCCAACAGGTCAACTTCGTCTTTTGTATGATGTCTTAAAGGGCAACCCTGACCCTTTATCTCCCCATGAATTAACAGCTGAAGGGCATACAGCCCTACAACGTGTGCAAGAGGCCCTGGAACAGGCTCACGTGCAATATATAGATCTTTCTTCTCCCTTATTGTATTTGATATTTTGTTTTTCTCATTCACCTACTGGAGTGTTTTGGCAAACAGGTCCTATTCTATGGGTACATTCCTCAGCTTCTCCAGCGAAAACCATTACTCCTTATCCTCAGGCTGTTGCTCAGATTATATTTAAGGGAATCAAGATTAGTGTTTAGACTTTTGGTAAGGAGCCAGATATTGTGGTGACCCCATAACCCAGTCTCAAATAACATAAGATTGCAAGCGAATGATAATGATTGGACCATATTGACATGCTCCATGCAGGGTCGGTTTGATACTCACTACCCCTCCAATGATGTGTGTCAATTTTTTAAATTGCATCCTGTTATATTTCCCAAGATAGTACAGATGACTCCTATTCCTCAGGCCAGTGTGCTATTTACTGATGGCACATCACGTGGTTTTGCTGTGGTAGTTTCTGGTAACATAGTGAAGAGAATGAAAGTCCAGGGCACTTCCGCCCAGATGGCGGAGGTGCAGGCACTGTTGCTTGCTTTATAGATGTTTTCTGATGAGTTTCTAAACATTTATACTGACAGCCAATATGTGGCACACACAATTATGCCTTTGGAGACAACAGCCTACACACCATCCATCTCTCCCATTCATGAATGTTTGTCGCAAGTACAAGGACTCATATGGTCCTGCTGACATAACCTTTATGTGGGCCATATTAGAGCTCATGCTCAATTGCCTGGACCTCTAAGGGAAGGTAATCAGAGGGCAGATGCCATTACTCCTATGACTGTCACATAAACTTGTTCTGCCTTTGAAAAGGCTACTCAGTTGCATCAACGTTATCATCTTAATGCTGGATCTCTTCATTATCACACAGGCATAACCCAGGAACAAGCCATCCAAATAGTTAAATCATGTCCTCTTTGTGCTGAATTTTTACCTGTTCCTCATTTGGGAGTTAATCCCCGAGGACTTTTACCTAATCATGTGTGGCAAATGGACGTCACACACATGCCTTCCTTTGGAAAATTACAATATGTCCATGTGTCTATTGATACATATTCCTCTCTAATTTTTGCCTCTTTTCAGGTGAAAAGGTTAAGGATGTAAAGAACCATTGTCTTCATGCTTTTGCTTATATGGGAGTGCCAAAATGCTTGAAGACTGATAATGGTCCCGCCTACAGCAGTACAGGATTTTCAAAATTCTGCCAAGACTTTTCTATTGCTAATAAGACTGGTGTTCCTTATAATCCTCAAGGACAGGATATAGTAGAACGCTGCCATCATACCTTAAAAACATATATTGCTAAAGTAAAAAGGGAGGAGCTAGGGGCTCATCTCTCCTCTCCACATTCTATTCTTTCCCTGTTTTATATATTTAAATTTTTTTTTATTGGTGGATTCTGCTGGAGTATCCACTGCAGATAAGCACTGGAGGGCTCCTGTTGCAAATCACCCTCTGGAAGGATCTTTCTACTGGCACTTGGAGGGGACCCAATCCGGTGTTGGTATGGGCCCGGGTTTCTGTTTGTGTCTTTCCACAGAACAATGAGGTTCCTCTTTGGGTTCCTGAACACTGTGTGCACCCTGTGGCTGCTGCTGAATGCCAACATGGCAGAGACCTATTGGGCCTTCATTAAAAAACTCTCTCCTTCTGATGCCAATGGGGATTGAAAGCCCATTATGGCCAGCCTTGGCAAGCATTAACGTAAGCCTAGGAACTGTAACCATGCAGTTGGATTCTTCAGAAGGTAATGCATGGCAACTGCTTTTTCAAAAATGCTGAGAACATGTCACCCAGATACCTTGGAGATTAAGGATAGCCCTGAAGGTCACTGACCTCCATTAGTTAACATAGCATGCCAGCTAAGCCTTTTCATTTTCACAACCCTCTTCAAGCTGGTGTAGGACCTACTTTTCAGGAGTGGCTCTGTGCAACATTTATTGGCCTCCTGAAATTCATCTAGCCCCTTTTGAAGATACCTTAAAATTTGTGAGCCTGAATGTAGCTATTATGAGACCATTAGTTCTGCTCCTTGTGTGCTGTCTGGTTTTCCTTTATGGTTCTTAGTTGTTCTTTTGCAGAGCTGCCAGTTTAAGTCCTGCTGGGATCAAGAAAAATGGGCCTTGGTGGTTTGTGTTCCTGGAGCTGTGTCCATGCCAGTGGACCATGGCAGTTAGACACAGATGGTGCTCACACGCTCCAGAAGAGAATTGGATGACATTGCTGTTGCCATTGTTGCTATTATAGCAGTGGTGGCCACCATTGCTACTGTTTCTGGGATTGCCATTTCATAATTGGTTACTACAGCTAGCACACTGGAGACCCTGGCAGCAAAAGTAGCTACCACAGTTAATTAATCTTTCATTCTATTTGGCACAATAAATTTAATTCAACAGTTATATACATTTCAATTGGCTTTGAATGTTATAAAATTTATAAAACTCAAGTTCCATTTGCTTTTGGGATACCACCTTACAAGGACTCCAATTTGCAGTAAGGCTTATTAAGGAAGGGAATGGCTCAATTGCCTTTAGCCTACTGGCTATGGGTGGGTTAGGACTTCTGTCTTTTCTGTGTCAGACACACAGATTGCAAGCCCAGCGCCACCTTGAGATCTTTGGCAGCAGCTAACTCTACAGCTCAGTGGTTGAGCCTGTATGATTATGAGTATTCAGTATTAGTGAAATTATTAAGGCCACTCCACATAGTTAAAAGGGAGGTTTATTTTATGGGGTAACTTACAAATGAAGGGATAGGTTGCAGGGTCTGGGAAAGGTATGGCGTAGTCTGGTGGTGTTCTCTGGAGAACTCTGCTCAGTCTACCTCCAACGTCCAGGGTCCTGGAACCAAGAGAAGCCTCTCCTCTCAATCCTGGGTCTTCTACTTTCTCCCTCAGCCCCACCTTGTGGGCGTGACCATTACCGAAGCCTCAGTGGGGGTGGGAACTTCCAGGCCAAGGCTGGGATGGCTACCCACTACATCTCCCTCTTTTGTCTAAACAAGAAGGTTCTAACCTAGTATAAGACTATATATAAAGAAATGGTTATCAAATATTGTCCAGGAGCAATGAGAGATAATGACCTAGATAAGCTGGAATTACAATAAATGCAAACAATATTAAGCAAAAAACACATTCCAGATTAAGATACATCAGGTTTAATCAGTCAAGACTGCCTGAAAGGTCTCCGATGACACCATGGCCCAGATGATCCAACATCCAGAATGGTTTCAAGGCAACTGGCTCAGAGGTTTACCCTAACGGACTACTCCATAATCCTAAAATTTTCTTTGTGTCCCCATAAGATACAGTGCCCCCCTCCAGCAGGAAGTAGCAAGAGAAACTACGCCCAATTTCCCAAAATTATCAAGCTGGCTTTGGAGATGGAATTGGCTCACTCCTTCTCTAAACTCAGACATATTGCTAAAAGAAAAGGTTAAGAGATTTTTATGTCCCAAATCAGAAGAGCCCTCTGATGTGGGACATAAAAAAAAAAAAAAAACAGTATTTTTATTTAAAGCAGGTTGATTATAAATGAGATCTCTTTCTAAAGAAGAAAAGGGGATATGATATTGATATAATAGGATGAAAGGGTAGATTAAGGAACTTACTTCTGAAGAGCAACAACTTGTTTAAAATGTTTTACATTGGTATAGATTTTAGTCTATTAATACAAACTTAAAGTTAATTTTGTTATACTGTGTGTATATTTCTACTCGTGTTTAAGGAATTGTGTTTGTATAGCTCATTTTAAATTATAATGGATAATTAAAAATAGATTAATAATTAGTCATCTATGATAATCATACTCGTAGCCATGTTAGTTAAGTCTTCTAGGTATACATAGAGATATTTCAGATAGATAGGTAATCTTCAAATACTTCAAAGACCTACAGAATATGGCATTTAAAATATTTTTAAAATTTAGACTTTCTGGACAGTGAGACATGTTTGCTCCTCACAGCACCAATTTACTTCAGAGAGGAGGATGGGCATTGATGATACTTCATATGGAGTTTATCGTCACCTTGGCAAAAATAGCCATTTGGGCAAGAAACCATTCTTGCCTGGACTGCTTGATCGACTGAACATGCAGGACCCATAGAAAGGTGACCACTAAACTTTGCTTGACAAAATGGTCCTTCAGGTTCCTGCTTCGCAGAGGAAACTGCCAGGCATTCTACAGGACACTGAGAAAATTGACCAAGAGACTCTAGCCCTGTGGGCTAAAGACAAATGCCCCAACTTTACAAGGGAACATTAGGTGACTGTCCAGGCTGCCAGCTGTCTCTGTCTACACTGCAAGACTCCCGAAAGTTACTTGCATCCTTCTCCCATTTCTCAGGTAATATTATATCCTTCTGAGGTCTTTGATGTGGTTGAAGACTAGATAGTTATAATTTCCTCAGTTATGATAAAAGATAAGTTAGATATAAAAACCTTAGACTCACAAATATAGGATAGATAGAATATTTTGTTTAATTTTGCCAAAACAAATAGACTAGATATTGTAACTATAATTCTTGCTTGATAATTGTTTTGTTATATGTAATTTTACTATGTAAAAGTTAAAACCTTCCTTTAAAAAAAAAAAAGAAAAGAGGAAGTGCTGTGGATATTGCTCTGTATAAATAAAATGCTGTTTGGTCAATGGCCAGGCAGAAAGTATAGGCGGGACAAGGTAGAAGAGAATTCTGGGAAGTGGGAGGCTGGGGAGAGAGACACTGCCAGCCACCACCATGACAAGAAAGAGATAAGGTACTGGTGAGCCACAAGCCACGTGGCAAAATATAGATTAATAGAAATGGGTTAATTTAAGATAAAAGAAGTAGATAACAAGAAGCCTGCCACGGCTATACAGTTTATAAGTAATATAAGTATCTGTATGCTTACTTGGTTGTGTCTGAGCATCTATGGGCCTGGCGGGTGGGAGAGATTTGTCCTGACTGTGGGCCAGGCAGGAAAACTCTAACTACAATTCAGAGATGGGTAATACCTAGGGGGTGCTTGCCACCCTAAGACAGAGCACCTGTGTGGCCTAGGCAGGTGTCTCCATGACAGGTAAGGCAACCTGCTGACATCCCATGCAACTTAAGTCAGAAGCTCATTTTTTAGTAAAAAGTGGGGACCTGTAGGGCCCTGGCCCCCCATTTTGAGTAGCTGCTGCCTTGCTTGCCGACTTTGACCAGATGTCCTCCCTATGCTGATTCCCTGCCAGTCTCCACCCTCCTGAATGCTCACCAGAGGTTCTTTGTTTGTGTATCCTGCATTTGGTATAAACAGCTTAGATGCAAGAATGTAGAACATTCTGTAGCAAACTTCTGCCCTCTGGGGTTCCTGTATTTAAGGTTCCCTCCCTTCTTCAATAAACAGCATTCAGCATCCTGCTGGCACAAATGACCTGCTGCCTCTTGTCTCTGTTTTTCGATCCACAGCCCCTCGCTGGGACATGGTGATCGGGCGGTGGGAGCGCAGGCGCTTCGGCAACCCTCCTGCCTCTTCCCTTCTTTTTCCCAGCATTCTATCCGCCTCGAAAATCCTGCCTAGCTATTGGTCATTTAGCTTTTTTATTTAACCAATCACATATCTTCACACAGTGTAAAGGAATATTCCACAACAAGGGAGCTTTTTCTTCAGTGCCCCTTGTGCCCAGATGCAGAGAGACCAGGGCTGTGACAGCAGTCAGCTGTCTCCTTGTTCCCAATTGACAGTTGGGAATGTACATCTGTTGATCATAGATAGCCTCAGCTGGGGACAAACCCTGGGTTTGGTTCCTGGACTTGCAAGCAGAGCCCATTCCCTCAGTCCTTGCAATGATTTCACGAAACCCTAAATCCCTGCATTATTTCTTCATTTAACATTCCTAGAAGGGCCTCAGTTTCCCCAGCTAGCAATGTGCCCATTCTCCCTTCTCTCTTATAGATGAAATTAAAGATGATGGAGCCTGAGGCAGTTGAGAAATCTGCCTCTGCCCTGAATTGAAAGTTGTCAATAGAATCCAGGCGGTGTTCCTCTACTGTGCCACTTGTTTTTTTGAGACAGGATATCTTAGTATGGAACTCTTGCCACCTGGTGTTTGGGAGAACCTCTATCATGTAACAGCCTGGAACAAAGCCATGGACTACCTGGAAGCAATTGCCTTGGAAACCCAGCAACCTGTCATCGCCCAACCCGGGAGCAGTGGTAAGAAGTGTTTCCAATGGCCTGTGACATGTGCACAGAGCCACACTCTGGGCCCTGGTAGAACTGGTTCAGAGTTCTCTCCAACCTCTTACTCCCAGAATCAGAACCGCGCTCAGTTTGGAAGTGTGCTGCTCCCTCTGGATCCACTGGCCAGAGCACACTGTGTCTTCGTGGGTAATGGAGAGGTCACGCCGGGACTTTTCCTTCCCCATTACAATTGCTCAGTCAAAAGTGGTCCTCCCCCAGATGTGGCCAGCTCAGTTGGGTCCCAAATTCTGGAGCCTTCTTTGACTACCACCCCCACCTCCTCATCAGCAGGTGCCTCTGAAGCCACCGGACACCCAGCCCTTCAGTCCCATCCATCCCCAAGACGCCGACACCAACTCATTGTTGGCCCAGGTGCCCCACCCTCAGCCTACTATATGTGGGGTACCCATCCTGAGGCACGAGTCAGGCACAAAACAGTGAGGTTTAATGGAACCCAAAGGCCCCATCAAACTGCTGGGCCCTGTGTGGGGGATCCTGAACACAGGCCGGTGGGGAGAGAGTTGTGACAATCTGTGGCATCGGGCATAGGTGGAGGAGGAGGAGGGTGTGGGCCACACCCTTTCCATTCCTGCCTGCCTTTGGGTAACCAAGCAAGCCCTGGATGCCGACTCAGTCCTTCAGAGGACAAGCTTCCATGTTCCTCTGTCCCTCCGAGCCTTGCTCTCTGCAGTCCAGGCCTAGAGTAGTCAAGGTGACCTTGGTCAAGATTCTTTTGGGAGCAAGGGGGACTCTCACATCCACAGAACTGGGCATTGGTTATGTCTCAGTGTAGAGCCAGATGTCACAGGTTGTGCCTGTGACCCCACGAACTTCTTGGTGATGTTCTGAGTCGACCCTTCCCATTCTTTCCTGGTCTTAACAGAGTCTTATTTGAAGGTCCTGTGCTCTAGGGAAGGAAGGTGGGAGCTGTGACCCAGCTTTAAGCAGGTCATCAGAAGAACAGTGCACTCCATCTCTGAGACATGGGGTATCCTCGGGGTCCCCAGAGAGCTGAAATGACAACCACAGAGAGGAGTGACGTTTCCCTCCAGAAACCAATTTTAAAGAGACCTGTTGTCTAGCAAAAATGGGGGTGAAGCACCCCAATACATCCTCTCCTTGATGCCCCTGTCTGTGAAGGCAAAACCAAGGAGATCATTGTGGAAACAGACAAGGAGAGAGTTAGGGAGATCCAGGATACAGTGTGTATGTGAGGGGGCCATGTCCCCAAATCTAAAGGACACCCGTGGGCCCATCTCAGTGACCATTTCTGACTGTAGTCCCACTGAGCCCCCAGCAGTCTCTGGGGAGTGACTTAGGTGTAACCTTAAGGATTATGTTCCTACGGGAGGCTCTGAGCTGGGAGCAGTTTTACCTGGAGGCAACAGTCTTGGTTGTCCTAAGTGGGGGTTAAGAAGAGTCTGGTGTCTAGTGCTGCTCACCACTCTACATCATGCAGGAACCCCACTCTGCAACAAGGGGGGCCATATCAGACACTCCTTGGCAATCGCTAGTGTGTGTGTGTATAATGAAGAAGTGTGTGAGGAATAATTGGTTTATAGGGAGCCCTCCAGAGGTGGGGAGCCATTGCTGCAGTGAAACCCTCTCTGGACTCTGAGAAAAACCCAGGCTCCACTGTAGCTGCCCACATTGCTCATGGGCACCACTTGTTGGAAGTCAGAGCCAAGAGCCAATGGCAGCTTGTGTGGATTTGATCTGCCAAGATGCCTCTTCCTGAGCTAGAAAGATGCTCAGCAGTTAAGAGCACAGACTGCTCTTTCAGAGAACCTGGGTTGGATTCCCAGTACCCACATGACAGCTCACTACCAAACTCCAGAACCAAGGGATTTGATGCCCTCTTCTGGCCCCCATGATAATTGCACACATATGATAGTACATAGATCTATACACAGGCAAAACACCCATACACATAAAATAAAAATAAATGAATCTAAAAAGAAAACAAAAACAAAACCCCTCTTCCTGTCTTACAGACATAAAGCCCAACTTCCCTCTAAAGGTGTTTCTTCCTGACACCTCTCCAGAGCCAGGTGTGGTGGCATATACCTATAATCCCAGGAGTTAGGAGACTGGAGCAAGAGGATTATGAGTTTTAAGCTAGCCTGGGCCGCATAGAGAGACCCTATGTTTAAAAAAAGATAAAACAAGACCAAGTGCTCCTTCGTCTCTGAGGGCTTTGTGTCCAGCTCACTGCTTCTAGAAGGAGGTGGATCTGAGAGCTGGCTTGCTGGCACGTGAGGACTGGCATGTTGGCATGTGAGGCCTGCTGCTTATAAACCAAAGGTGGCTAGGTTAGAAATGAGGGTCAGAGGGTACCTCTAGGAAAACAGCTGGAGCGATCGGCCAGGGAACTTTGTGCCCTGTGCCCTGTATGCAGAGGCCTCTTTGACCTACTTCCTGGTTCAAAGATGGAGCCATTTGATCCTGTTCTGCTGAGCTGGCCACTCATCTCCCCTGGCTGACTCTGCCTGCTTTGGAATGTATCCTATGATCGTTTTTATCAAGCCTAAATATAACTTCTTGAAGAAAGAGATTTCAAAGAATTTTTTCAACTAATACACAGTAGGTGACTGGTTCATGGCAGGCATTGTGGGTACAGGAACTTGATCAAGCCCTTTGGGTTTGGATGTGAGGCTGCAGTTCAACATGGCTGATGATTCTCTAATCATTCATTCATTCATTCATTCAGCAAGATTTTGGAAGTGGGGTGTGCTGGATACGGAGCCCAGGGCCTTACATATGCAAGGGGATCATTCTATCATCAAGCTACATCCTCAGCCTCAGCCCTTTTATTTTTTATTTTTTATTTTTTTAATAGGGTCTCACTAAGTTGTCCAGGCTAACCTTGAACTTACTCGGTAGCCCAGGCAGACCTTGAATTTGCTACCCTGTCTCTGTCTTCTGAGTGGATGGGATTCCAGGCCTGTATCACCAGACCCAGCTAAGAAGTATTTAATGAGTGTGTGGTGAGCACTGTTCTGACCGCCCGCCCCAAACCCAAGCTTTCTCCTCACAACCACCACGTAAGGCTGGGTCGTTTATGCTCACTTGACAGATGACAAAACCAAGAGTCAGAAGGGTGAAATCACTTGTTCAAGGTCACGCCTTCGGGAAGGGTGGGGCAGGGTCTGTGCCCTTGCCCCCTCCCCCCACTTCCCAGGCTTCTAATCCCCCACCCCCGGGAAGCCTCTGTGATAGTTCTTTAAGAATCCTGTACAGGGCGCGCACGGCTGGGCTCTGGAAGCCGCAACGTGTATTTCATTAAGCTCTTCAAGTTTGTGTGGCTCCACCCTTGAGAGATACCAGAGTACTAGCCTCCCATGACAGAGGGGAAGCCTGGCAGTTCCGGGGCTCTGGTGACTCTGGCCTGGTGCCAGCTGTCCCCAGTCCCAGAGTAGCATAGCCCAACCTGATCTTGAGGGCTGGGCTGCTAAAGGTGGAGGGGAGGAGGGGTGTGGACAAGCAGCCAGGACAGGGAGGCCCGTGATGATGGGACACTTTGCCTCTGGAGATACACATGGATTCTTGATAGCCTTCATGGGGAAAGTGTGGACCTTAGGACCTCGGCTCCTCTCTGCTCCCGTCTTCCGGTTTATGAGATGTTGTGACCAGCCCCACCTGTGAAGGTGATGCAGAACCACTCCCTGCTGTGCGCCACACAATTTCCCACAAGATGAAAAGCACAGACAACTTTTGACTCCATCTGTGCCCGTGGCAGACATTTCTAATAGATCACAGAATCCTTCCCCACCCAACTGCTCCCCACCCCCGTGCAGTTCAGAGATCTACCTGCCCAAGGTATCATTCCAGGCAGCCACCCCCAGTAGATCAGAGCTGACATGTGTTCCAATAACCCATGACAAAAGCTGTTTTAAAACAAGCATTTTATCGCATCTCTGGGGTTGACAGGTCAGGAATTCAGGCCAGGTCAGCCAGGTAGGTCTTTGACTCTGCCTGGCATGGGGTGGTGGTAGTGGTCACCAAGTGGTGTTGGGGTAGCAGCAGGCTCACTTGAGGGGTTTATTGGCACAGACCCCTGGCAATTTGATGGGAGCTATGAGGCTGGATCAGCTGGGTCCCTCTCTCTCTATGGTATCCGGCTGGGGGTCATCTTCTTACGAGGCAGCTGAAGGCTCAGGGACTAAGCCAAGGGATTTCCATCTGTAGCAGGGCCAGACGGTGCCTGGGACTCTTCTGTCATGGATTCTTGGCCAAAGCAGTCACAGGCTCGATCCATACATACCACAGTGAAGTATGTGCTCCCTTTCAACATCAGCATATGCTACAGGGGCCCCTCCCACGTGCCCAGGCTGGGACTGGAGTTATAGCAAATTGTGAGCCTTCAGGTGCTGGGACGGCTCAAACCCTGGACTTCTGGAAGAGCAGCCGATGCTCTTAATCACTGAACCATCTCTCCAGCCTCTAGTCAGAACTTTTGAGGCAAAGACTCATATATCCTGGGCTGGCTTCACACCCACTGTGGAGCGGAGGATGACCTTGGACCTCTGATTCTCCTGCCTCCACCCCTCCCTGTCTCCTCTAGTGCTGGGATTACAGGCATGTACAGTGGTGGTCATGTTGCTCTGGGGATGGAACCTGGGCTTCCAGGTTGTCTGGAATGTGTGCTAGGTCACCTACCAACCAGGCTAGATCCTTAGACTCTTCTGTGGGAACTTTGGAGAGTCTGTCTGGAGGCCAGCATGCGGGACCCTTCTCTACTGCACAGGAGTCTCTGGGGTCCCAAGGAAATGCACCATGGTCCCTGCAGAACTGATTACCTGCAGACAGGAAGGGCAGGGAGGTGACATCTACTACACTGAAGAGAGAGACAGACTTCACAGCTACCATTAACTGTCTTCATCAGGTGCCTCCTGGGTGCCAGGCACCCGGTGGCTTGACACACAGCAGTGAACTGGACAGGGGCTGAGGCACAAGCAGCTCTGCACATCAGGAAAGGTTAGGGTTGAGTGAGGGGGAGCTGTACCAAGGCAAGCTCTCCTGGGGTTCCGGGAAACTGATGTGGGAGACAGAGACACAGAGCCATGGAAAGTATTGAAGGTGGGGAGTCGGGCAGGCTCCTCAAGAGGAGACAGGACATGGAAAGACACTAGCAATGGAGGTGTTGCCAAGGGTGGAAGTCAGGAGGTGACTGTGGTTGCAGCTTTGTCAAGGAACAAGGCCAGTGGACGATGCCTGCTGGGCCAGAGCGGAGGGAGGCCAGGTCAAGGAGTGTGTGCGGAGTGGTTGGCCTCAGATGCATCTGGCTGAGTGTGGAGAACTCAAAGCCAGCGAGAAGGCTGCCATTCCTCTGAGGGAGGAATGGGGTGAAGCCCTGACATGGGCCATTGGAAAGCACAGAAGGTGGGGGACGTGCAAAGGCATTGGACCCAGGAAGTCTGGGTGTCGACACGAAGAAGAAGCCTAAGCTATTAGGAGCTTCTAGGGAGCATGAGCAGCAAGGCACTACCTGGGAGCCAGGGATCTCTTCCAGAATGAGGATCTAAGACACTTCTCAGCAAGCGACGGGAGTCTGGGGGTGGGAGTCTGAGCCCAGAGCTCTGGGAAGGAGCATGATGCCAAAGCATGGTCGTTGGCTGATGGCAGCATTACCTTAGTGAATAAATGACAATAGACCTGCATTGTGACCTTCCCAGCCCCAGGCAGCCCCACAAACCTGCAAAGGGTGGGTTCTGATGAGAAACCAGAGACCCTCGGGAATTGAGTACTGAGAGGTGGGACTGGTATTCAAACTCACAAAGTAGCTCCCTGGGGCCTGTGTTCTTTGTGTTGACCGGGTCCAGGGAAGTCACGGATTACAGTCCTTTACTGAGTCCTTAATGCTTGCTGCACAGTCTCCTCAGCTTTTATTTACTGTCCACAGCAATCCGCCAGCTAGGGCTGTCTCTCCCCATTTTAATGCACAGAGAGGTCTGGTCACACACTAAGCCAGTGGTCCCTGGGACTCAGATCTTAGCAATGCTGTTCCAAAGCCTATGCTGAGCTAGTAGTGGGAAGCCCAGTGCATTGTGGGAGGCTGGGCCACCAAGCCAGCTGACCTCACAGACCCTCACAGGTTCCCCAGCCTGGCTCTGTTCTCACTCTGGGAGGGTCCATGCATGGAAATCTCAGACTCCAAGGATGGGGTAGGCACCAGGGGGGTACCAAAGAAGAACATGGAGGACACATTCTTGGTGTGAGGCCATCTGTGAACATCTGGGAAAGAGAAAATGCTTTCAAATACTTTCCTGAGCCAGGGCTGCCATGCCCATCCCACCCCCTGACAACCTGTCAGCTGGCTGCTAAAGCAGAGCCAGGCAGGCTGGGAGACAGAGACAGGGCTCTGCACCACCGCCCAGAGTCCCCGTCCCCGTCCCCCCACCCTCCACCTCCACCTCAGCTACCTGTTCCTGGAAGGCCATTCTAGAAACCCTAGTGTGGGAAAGGCAGGAAGAGCCCGGGCCTCATTCCCACCCTAGTGATTCCATACTGCACACCCGCTGGGATCCACCTGCCCCAGACTGGCATTCCCTGCCCACCTATCCACCCTCCGGTGGCTTAGATGTCTCACCAATGTGTCACCAAGCCCACCTGTGATCCCGAGTCCCTTTCTTCCCCTCAGGCCCCCTTTCCTGCCCATCATCAGCCTCTGTGGGCTATTGTCACACTCTCTGGATTTAAGCATCTTCCCCTTCTACCCACCCATCCCTGTCACCAATCACTTCGACCCTGCTATCCCGGTCACCCTTACCCCAGTGCGTGCGGCCTTTCTGCACACAGTAGATTGGCATTCTAAGAATGCCAGATCTGATCTCAGGACTGCCCTGCTCAGCAGTTTCTGCTGGCTTCCTGGTAAAGTCATCTTCCTCACCATAGCCTCAGCTATGCCTGCTCTGCCCTCCACACCCCTGCACTATCCCCACCGTCAGCCTCACCCACTGTGTGCTAGGTCCCCAGGCCTCCCTGGTGAGTCCTGTCCTTTCTCGGGAGTGCCCTCCCTCCAGAACGTTCCCTGGCTGCCCCTGCCCACCATTTGTGTCTCAGCTCAAACGTCATCCTCAGAGAGTCCTTTTCCCTAAGAGCAAAGGCAGCAGACCCACCCTACTTTCCTCTCCTAAACAAAAGTGTTTTCCCACAACACGTCTCCTGTTCTGAAATTATCAATTTTACTCACTATGTCAACCTATCCGAATGGAGGCCTGAGGACCAGCACGATGGCTTTAGTGGGAAAGGCGCCTGCTGCCACGCCTGAAGACCCACATGGTAGAAGAAAAGAATGAGTTCCTACAGGTTGTCCTCTGACTGCCACACCTGTGCCTTGGCACTTACATACACACACAAATAAATAACATGTAATGAAAATTTCTAAGGGAAGTTATCATAAAAATAAAATGGGATTTTTGTTAATGAAATAATAAAATGAACAGTATTTGTAATAAACATGACAAGTATTTTTACTATTCACTCTATGTATCCTAAGTTAGCTTTGAACCCATAATCCTCCTGCCTCAGCCTCTCAAGAGCAGAGCTTATAGGCAGGTGCTACCACATCCCACTGAATTTGGTAATGATGCTCTCAGATGGCCTGTGTGGTCCCTCTTGTAATGATCTCTCTTGGGCCCTGGGAAGACTGCTCCTCTGGCCTGAGTTCAGTCCCCAGAAGCCACATGAAACGTGGCAGGTCTGAAGGTGCATGCTGTACTCCCAGTGGAAGACCCTTGGGGCTTGGGACCAACCGGTCTAGCCCAATTAGCAAGATCCCAGCCAATGAGAGGTTCTGTCTCAAAGGAAGTGGGCAGCATTTCTGAAAATGACACCCGACATTGTCTTCAGGTCTCCACGTGCATGCACACACTCGTGCACTCACACACTCGTGCATACACACACACACACTCACACAGATTCTAACATATGGTAACAAGGTCACTCTATGAGTAACCTGTGGCTGCCAGTACAAGATAGATCCCAATTAGTGTGGAACAGCTTCCACCCAATCAGAGGATGGCTGAGTCACCACTGGACAGCAGTTAGGGGTCTGAGTGACCAGGTAACAACCTAGGGATTAGGAAACTGCCAGGTTTTGTTGTTGTTGTTGTTGTTGTTGTTGTTTGTTTGTTTGTTTTCTTTTTTGGAGCTGAGGATCGAACCCAGGGCCTTGCACTTGCTAGGCAAGCGCTCTACCACTGAGCTAAATCCCCAACCCTGTAACTGCCAGTTTTGATTGGTTGAGGAGCAGATCAGGGCACTGCTGACCTTTCCCTGGATGACCAGCTGGGAAAAGTCCACTGCTAAGTTCTGGCTGGCTGACTATGCCTGTACACGGGTGTCCTGCCAGCTCAGGGGCCTGGGGCAGAAACTGATATGCCAGCGTATTGAAGCTACTCCTGGTTCTGTTCTCACGATATGATCTAGTTTCATTGTTTCAGTCTGTGTCAGACAATATCTAGAAAAATGGCCTTGGCAGGTGACAAGGCTGTGGTGTCCTCAAAGAGAGCCTGAAATAACCTAGGATCTTGTTCTGATAAACGTGGTTTGCAGGCTGTCTGGCTGGAGCCCAGCAGTGTTGATCAGTTTAGTTCCTCCCCCACTCCCTCCCCCCCACAGGCTTGCCTTGGCTGCAAGACAGAGCCTCAGTTGAGCTCTGCACTCAGATCTGCCTGCGTCCCAAGTCTGTGTTCTGATCATTACTTGGAAACTCACGACATCCTCTGGGCTGTAGCCACACCCTACTTCTTTCTGTAGGCAGAATGGAGGCCATCTGTAGTCAAATCTGGATGGCACTCTGCATTTAAGAACCCAGCAGACCTTCTGAGGATCGCATGCCAGCACTTCACATCCTGGTGTCCCATCCCCAGTTGTGAAGTCTCCCAGCCTTTCCTCAGTCTGAGTAAAGAGCCCATGACCAGCCCAGCAGGAGTCCTGGGACCCTGAGCACCAGCCAACCGCACTGCCTATGCAGTGGTGATCAATAAGAATTTGATTATCACTCTGGGGAAAGCAGGGGTTACATATGAGGTGCCAAGGAAAGCTGCAGCCAGATCTTGGCAGCTGTGCCCCCGACGGCCAGCACTTTCCTGTGTGGTTACACCACTTGCGTTGGTCCGATTTCTCAGAAACTAGGACCCCAGGTGCCTTAACGACACTGGGCTCATCATGATGCCATTTGCATTGTGGTTTGACACTCACGTTACTCCTTTGCAGGCTTTTCTAGAGGACAGGGGAGAAGGATGAAGTCTAGACCTCCATCGCTTTGGAATATATAAACCACCTTATGCCAAGAAAATGCTACCTATCTCATAAATATTCATAAAACCTGTTTAAAATCCAAAAGGCAGAACTCACCAGCTGTCCTGGCCTTTAGGGACAGTCTAACTCCAGTCTTGGAATACTTGCCTTGCTCTGCTAGATAAACTTAAGTGCTCTGTGTCCGTTGACTGAATTCTTTAAGAACACAAGAAGCCAGAGGACCCAGCCCCATAACTGCAGGATCCACAGCTTAGTGAGATACATATCTTGGTAGGACCCACAGCTTGGTGGGATCCACAGTTTGGTGGGATCCACAGCTTGGTGGGATCCATAGCTTGGTGAGATCCACAGTTTGGTGGGACCCACAGTTTGGTGGGACCCACAACTTGGTGGATTATGGCAGCAGATCTACTCACCCAGTGACCCAACTGTTCCCCCTACCTTCCGGAATACTCATCTCAGCCATTGTTCTGAGACACTGAGATCTGTCTTTGGAGTAAGCTCTCTGCTGTTATAAAGTCAACACTAAGGTGGCTGTGCCCTTCCTAGACTAGTCTGTATCCCAGCATTTCTCAAGCTTGCTCAGTTACACCCTAGGTCCACCATGATGGCTTACTATTAAAAACAAAATAATTCTGCCAGATGTTGTGGTGAATGTCTGTAATACCAGCACTTGGTAAGTGAGGGCTGGAGGATCCTGAGTTGGAGGCTAGCCTGGGCTGAATAACAAGATCATCACAACATAACAAGATCATCTCAATAAATAAATAATTCTAAGGTCAAGTACATTTGGGGAACTATAGGTATTGGGAGAGAGAAGTGGATAATTAATATTCAAGGTTCTGAGAAGGCCTGCAGCATAGGAAGTGAATTTGCATCCACTGAGCCCGGAGACCCTGTGCTGCCAAATCTAGGTGACCACAGGACTCTTTTGGCTCTGGTGGGGGGTTACAATTATGCAGCTGGGTAAATGTTGTTGGGGAGTCTCCAAAATTTACTTTGGAAACATCTGCTCAAATTTAAATAGAACTAAGAAGTAGTGGTAGAGGGGTGTGTGTGTGTGTGTGTGTGTGTGTGTGTGTGTGTGTGTGTGTGTGTGTGTGTTTTGCCCACAAAGAGGAGCCCAATGCTGTGATCAAGGATCTGAGAATGTTTCTGCACTGTGTAGGAACCTGGAAGTAGATCTCCAGCTTGCTTATCTTCTCTCGGGGTCCTCTTTCCCTCTTGCTTCACAGAGGATGGGCAAGCAGGGTGATGGGATCAAGCTGGGAGGGCTTCCTGGAGGGAGTGTGGACCTGCCCACAGAGGAAGAGCACCCTGTGGCAGGGAAGAGGGTGGAGGCGAAAATGCCACACCCTTAGGACACTTGGCCAGCTGTTGGCTCTCCACCCTGGCTTCCAGGTCTCCAGACCTCTCCTGAGTCAGCTCTGCCTTCCCCCTGGGGAAGGATCAGGCCCTTTCCTGCTTCAGGACCGGGGCCATCTTCAGGGCTGCAGCGACCTTCTCTCCTCCTCTGGGGTAGGGCCTGGAGTGTGGGAGACAGTGGCAGCAGTTACCAAGGACTCTCACCTACAGCCGCTTCCCCGAAGAAAAAGACAGAGGACCTGGAACACAAGGAAGAGGACCGGACCCCCAGGGCAGGAACCTGACTCAGGCTTTCTCAGGTTCCTCTAGAGAACCCCTTGGCCAATCAGAGGAGTAGGAAGGGAAGGAGAGGGTGCACCCGAGCTGGGAGAGGCCCGAGCAGGTGCCGGCCAGCTCCACCGCCCAGCCCAGAGCTGGGAGCGGCAGGGTGCCTCCTTCTCTCCCTCTCAGCTGACAGGGCAGGGCTAAGAGCATGCAGGGACCTGGGACCGAAACTAAGCAGCGTGCTCACCAGGGACCCTCGCCCAGGCGGGGACGCCAGACAGCTTTCAGCAGCCCTGGAGCCTGCCCCACCCAGGACTCAGTCTCTGGAAAATGGACCAATATCCCAATATCCCGCTCCCCCGTCCCCGCCCCCCCCCCCCCCCCCCCCCCCCCCCCCGCCACCGTGGAGCACACAGAGAAGGCTGTGGGGACCGCCAGAGACAGCCTTACTGAGGGTGTTTCTCTCTTTCAGAGTCTCAGCTTGGTTCTAGAATCACAGGGGAGACTCAAAATAGATTTGACTCCTTGAAGGCTGTGGGGCCTTGGCCAAGTCCCCCACCACTGTGAGCCTCAGTGGTCTCCGCTGTGACAAAGGGCTTCTACCTCTCTGCCACCTGCTTCTTTGCCGATAAACTGACTACACCTTGGCTGAAGAGATGGGGCACCTGACAAGGAGCAGGTGCACAGTCGCCACGTGAGGCGAGCTCCTCGACCAGCGAGGAAGAACGACCACCATTCGAGTATTCTTCTCAGATCACACTTTATTGGAGCACTTCTTGATTGAGGGAGAGCAGGAGGTGAGGGGCCCCAAGAACCAAAAGGCAGCTGCTTATATAGGGAACCAAGTGAACGTGTCAATCTGTGATTGGATCCCGCCAGAATGCAAGCACGGGGAGCCACGGGATAAGCTGAGGACATAAGGCCAAATTACCATATACGCGCATGCGCAAGCCTCGAGGCGCGCAGCCCAGCAAGCACAGCCAAATATGGAGTTGTTTACAGCAAAGCTGTCAGGAAGTCGGCGCCATCTTAGAATGGCAGCTCCCCACAGCCACGGTCTCCAAAGTGGCAGCTGCTGCCCTGTGAAGTCCCCGTACAGGGACCCTGAGCCTGCTTCACATCCCAGTCTCCGCATGCTTGGCTAACCCAGCCTCCATTCCCTCCCTGCCAGATGGGTTCCCAGCTCCAGAGCTGGCAAATGCCTAGGGCCAGATAAAACAGACCTTGGGCCCATTACAAAGGTCCCGACTCAAGCTTGTGGCAAAGCTCTGCAATCAACACATATTTTGCATTCACGCCTGCCTGGGCTCCATTTCCAGCACAGACAAATGGATGGGAGATCACTGGGGCAAAGTGGAGCATGGACACTGATTTTTGTTCTGGTTTCATTTTCAAGCTTCTGGTCACAAACCATCATGAGCCTTTCCCACCCCACCCAACCACATCCAGTACTAGGAATGCAACCCAGGGCCTTATGCATGCTCAACAAGCATCCCCATCATGTGAGAGTCCTAAAAGCAAAATGGTAGCCACAGCCGGAATAATCTTCTATTTGTGTCTATTGGCAGAGGGTGGGCGCATGCAAACAGTGAGTATAGAGGTCATTGGACAACCTGGGGGTCTGTCTTCAGGGGCCTTTCACCTTTTCTTTAGATTGTGTCTGGCATTAACCTGAATCTTCACCATGTAAGCCGGGTGAGCTGTCTATGAATCCATCCGCCTCCAGCTCTTCTTTTACCGTTTACCATCACCAGGATTGCAAACACCTGGCTTGTTATTGTTGCTGCGCTGTGCATGTGTGCACACATGTGGGGCAGGCATCACAGGACAACTTTGGGAGCCAGTTCTCTCCTTCCATCCTTACACAGGTTCTGAGGCTCAAGCTCTGGCTGTCAGATTTGCACGGTGAATGCTGAGCCCATTTCCTTGTGCCCACCCACACATACCATGCTTGGATTTCTACTTGGGCCCCGGGGAATCAAACCTGGTGTCCTTACACTTGCTAGGCAATGGCTTTCCAACTGAGCCATCCCCCTGCCAGAATTGTTTTCTTTTATTTTAAAGATTTATTTGTTTTATTTTATGTGGATGCATGGGTGCCTGGATGTATGTGTCTGCACCGTGTGTATGCCTGGTGCCCACATAGACCAAAAGATGGCATCAGCACCCCTAAAAATAGAGTTATAGGCATTTGTGAGATGTCATGCAGATGCTGAGAACTGAACTCAGGTCCTTTGCAAAAGCAGCCGTTGCTCTTAACCACTGAGCCATCTCTCCAGCCCCCAGAACGTTTTTGTTTTGTTTTAGTTTAGATTTGCTTTGTTTTGTTGTTTTGTTTTTCAAGATGGAGTTTCTCTGTGTAGTTTTGGTGCCTGTCCTGGATCTCTCTCTGTAGACCAGGCTGGCCTCAAACTCACAGAGATCCGCCTGTCTCTGCCTCCTAAGTGCTGGGATTAAAGGCATGTGCCACCACTGCCTGGCCAGAATGTTTTTTTAATCACCTGGAGAAAACAGGATTGGAAAGCACCTCATGTTGTAAGAACGTGGGGGGTTTTCTTGGACTTTTGTTCTTGCTGTATAATTTTTATTTTGATTTGGGTTTGTTTTGTTTTGTTTCTTTTGAAATGGGGCACTGTTCAGTCAGTTGGTAAAGTGCTTACCTGACCTGCACCAAGCCCTGGGTTCTGTTCACAGCACCAAAGAATCCAGCTGTGGTGATATTCCAGAGTATAATCCCAGCATTTGGGAGATGCAGACAGATGATCGGGGAGTTCAAGGTCATCCTTGGCTACATCGTGAGTTTGAGACCAGCACAGCCTACATGAGACCCTGGGGCAGAGGGGCACAGGTTGGGGAGAGGAGAAAAGGTAGTTGCTAAGTGTCATGGCTCACACTTGTGATCTCAACAGATGGGAGTTTGAGGCAGGAGGATCCCTAAGTTTGAGTCTATCCTGAACTACATAGTGATACTTTGAGGTAATTTAAAATTTCAGAAGCAGGCTGCAGGGGCTGGCATGTGGCTCAGTGGCTGAGTATTTACCTAGCATGCTGGAGGGCTGAGGTTTGAGCCTCAACACTACAAAAAAAAAAAAAAAAAAAAGGGTGTGACAGGTTATGAAAATAATGCTCACAATAAAGCTCATTTTGTGTATGCACATATTTTCAAAGGCCTATACGGCTGGTCTATGTGCCCCCACAAGGTGTCTCCAATGATAATTTCCAGGTGGTAGGCGACAGAGACACACCTTGGCTTCTTCCTCTGATCACCCTGTACCTAACTGTTGCTCTCAGGGAAAAGAGACATTCGTATCAACATTCAATAGGAGCCACTACCCACCTTGGCTGACTCATGTGACATCCTCAGGCCATCGCGTGGGCTGACGCCAGGCTGCTTCTCTCGAACCACTAGGTGTGTCTCTGTGGTTTGGGACTGCTTTTCCATTTCTTCTTCTCTGTTCGCACCAGTAGCAGATGACCTCCTGGTGACATAACTCTGTCAGGAGCGTGTGCCAAAGAGTGCAACTCCCACCCACCCATAGGAGGCCACACAGAAGCCAGACCTCCTGGAATTCTGTACAACCCAGGTGGGCAGTGCAGAACTTCAGTCAAGGCCAAGAGAGGGTCTAGAGGGTGGGGTGTTGGGAGGGGATGGGGACAGAAGGAGGAATCAGAGCTATGTCCCCAGGTGACTGGCCCTCTGCCAGGGCTTTCCCATGAGGTCACATCCCAAACATCAGGGGTGTGTGCGTGTGCGTGTGCGTGTGCGTGTGCGTGTGCGTGTGCGTGTGCGTGTGCGTGTGTGTGTGTGTGTGTATACACACGCGCGCGCGCACCCACACACACCAGGCTGATGCTGGAGGCAAGAAAGACGATATTTGGCTAAGGAAGTAATGTTGAAGATCAACAAACAGTGGGGGCGCCCATAGAGAATGGTGATTGGTAGAGAATGACGGGTCCAAGCTAGCCCTTTAGAAACTCGGGGCTGGGGCTGGGGAGATGGCTCAGTGGGTATCAGCACTTGGTGTGCAAACATGAGGACCTGAGTCTAGATCCCAATGCTCATGCCAAAAAGCCTGCCATGGCCACACATGTGCCATTAGCTCCCCAGCGCTATTGGAGGTGGAGACGGGGATGACGGGCATTCACTGGCTAGCAATGCCTCAGTAAGAGACATTGTCTCAAAGGAACACAGGAGAGGAGGCAAGGTACTGATGTTTTCTTCTGACCTCCATGTACACAGAGGCCCAACCCAAGCAGACAGACAGACACACACACACACACACACACACACACACACACACACACACACATAAACACATGTGCTATTCGCCTGGTGGTGATACCTGTGGTTCCAGCACTTGGGAGGCTAAACCAGAAGGTTGGAGAGTTCAAGGCTAGCATGGGCTGCATAGCCAGACCCTGTTTCAAAAATAAGTAAATAAATAATAGGCTTGAGTTTTGTTGAGGCTGTGGTCTCATGGGTCACCACAAGGCAGGCGGCTGGGTGTGCTCTGTGTCAGGCTAGATCAAAGAGTTCCAAGGCACAGCACCCTGCCTTCCTCTGTGAGCATCTAGCTCAGCACTGGGCCAGACACCAACAGGCAGAGGGTGAATGGTGAATGTCAGTGTCTGTGGGTGACGGAAGTCGGAGTGTTCAGGGCCCCAGCTGCTAGATTCCACCCAGTTTGCCTGTATCCCAAGCTTGGACACCCACAGGAGGACCCAGGAAAGGTGGGGAGTCAGTGGGGAGCAGAATCCAGCCTGCGCAGGAAGGTAGCCCATAAGTGCCGCCGTGTCAGATCACTGAGGTTGGGAGGCTGGACAGGAAGGCCGGGTGGGATGGACACCTTGGGATAATTGGACAGGTTAGCCTGAACCTATTAGTAAAGAGAGGCCAAGGATAGTGTCTAGGAAGAGAGGACCAGGCCCATTTTGAGGGGCACCAGATCTTTTCATTGTACCCAGAAGGATTGAAGCCTTAGCCAGAACTATCAACTGAAGACCAGGGAAAATCACCACCCACTTCCCAGAGCTCCATGGGCAAAGGAGTAAATGTCAAGATCGCCTCCTTCTGGACACTCCAGGAATTACACTAGGTTGGGAAGGTCAGAAACAGCAAGTAACGGGGACAGATTCTAGAACATTTTGACCGGCATAACAGTTTGATGACTATGGCTGCAGCAGCTTCTCTGCTGATTAGGCGCTCACAGTGACCTCGGCACTGTGCTTAGCATTTTTCTTGAATGATCACATTTAGTCTTCATAATGGCCTATAAGATGGACCATTAGTTCAGAAGAACGGCAGGTGGAGAAGGCAATTCTTTCTGAGTTCTCGAGTTATTTAGCAGCTATATTAGCCTCCAGCCGACATCTCTCTGACTCAAAAGCCCACTTTAGAGCATGTTCTTAGACTTCTGACAGAAAGCTTTATCCCAGCCTCAAATTTTTTTTTATTCTTTTTTTGTTTTTGTTTGTTTGTTTGTTTGTTTGTTTGTTTTGTTTTTGGTTTTTTTGAGACAAGGTTTCCCTGTGTAGCTTTGCACCTTTCCTGGAACTCACTTGGTAGCCCAGGCTGGCCTCGAACTCACAGAGACCTGTAAGTTCTGGGATTAAAGGTTGCACCGCCACCGCCAAACCTGAACTCTTAGTTATTCTCACTGGCTCCACTTTTGAGGAAGATCTGTACACAACCGCTTCATTCCACTTCCATCATTGCTCTCTGGAGCCAGTTACAGCCAGTTCTGACTCACCAGCTTTGCTATGTATGGCCTGATCCTTAAAGGCTAGTCTCATGAGGCCTCCTGATGGTGTCAAGGGTACTTTTGCATAAAATAAACTTGGGGAGGTGGGGGGGACACAAATAAGGGAAGGGAGATAAGGGAATTGTCACTCCTATCTGATGGACAAGAATTGAAGCCCAGAGAAACAGTCTTGTTGGCACAAAGAATGTGTGTGTGTGTGTGTGTGTGTGTGTGTGTGTGTGTGTGTGTGTGTGTATTCAGTGAAGGAAGCTGCCAGGCCAACTCTTACTTCAGTCCTCACCCTCCCTAGTGTGTCCCTCTGGCTCCCAGAGCCTCAAACATTCACAAGTTTAAGGTCAGGTAGGAAGGATATCAAGGGAACAGGAAGACACTCCACTGGTCTTATTTCGATCCCCAAAACCTTACCTCATGATCCAATAGGCTTGCAACATGGGTCACTTTCCTTTGGTGTATGGTGCCTCCTGGTGGTCATATTAGGAAGTACATGATGTGATTATCTAAGATGGGCAAGGAGTGGGATTTGAGACCAGAAACCCAAACTAATCACACTTCCCAGGTTGCACCCGCCTCGCCTAGCTGGACTCGCTCATCCCTCAGTGAAGAAAGCATGCACCTCAGCATACAGACCCTTACCCCTTCTACTGGGAACCCAAACTGAGGCTGACTTCTAAAGCAATCTTTAGAATTGTGAAGTGCTTTTTTAAAGGTTTGAGTGGTATCACTGATGCTCAGTGAAAATTTCATATGAACTGTATGTATGTACTATCATGTTACATGTCTTTGAAAAATACACCTACAAATGGTAGCAAGACATCTCTGAAGATTGAGTTTATTACATTTGCTCAGCCTTGCAAGGTCTACGGTGGCAGGCTGTGCCAACATGCCTCAGTATATTTTTGTTGTTTCATCTTTATTTTTAGTATCTTTGTGTGTGTGATGGGGGAAGAGAGAGAGAGAGAGAGAGAGAGAGAGAGAGAGAGAGAGAGAGAGAGAGAGACTGTGTGTGTGTGTGTGTGTGTGTGTGTGTGTGTGTGTGTGTGTGTGTAGATGCCCATCAAGCTGGAGTTCAGGCAACCATGAACCTGCTAACACAGGCAGAGAGAACTGAACTCAGATCTCCCAGAAGAAAGCAAGCCTTCTTAACTGATTTCCCCTTTCTAAAGTAAAGCTTTGTACAGGCAAAAAGGCGATCACAACGCCCCTCCAGCCAGCCACAGTGACATACATCTATAATCCCAGCACCAGGGAGGCTGAGGCAGAAAGGTTATCACTCATTCAAAGAAAGCCTAGCTATTTATCAAGTACCAGGCCAACCTGGGCTACAGGGTGAGGCCATGTCTCAAAAGAAAGAGTCCTTCCCTCTGGTGCCCAGCCTACATGGTATCTGTTGTAACTCTGTAAGCCAGAGTGTCCCCTCCAGAGGGATGTTCAGTTGTGAATGTGTTCACTTGCAGCACAAGTGTGTGTGTGTGTGTGTGTGTGTGTGTGTGTGTGTGTGTGTGTGTGTTGCAAGAGGGGAGCTTCTGAGAGCCCCACTTTACCCAGGCATTCTGCTTTCATAAAGGGGGCAGGAGAAACAGACAAGGGAACTGAACAGAAGCCAAAAGAATGTTCATGACCAAGTTTCTTAGACTAATATGTAGGACACTGAGAGATTATATTAGAAGAACATGCCCAGGACCAGAGAGGTCACTAGATGCTCTTCCCAGGCCATACAACAGATGATAATACAGTTGGGTTTAGTGTTCCAGTCATCAAACCCCAATTTCTGAGTTCTCTAACACCAGCAACCTAGAGCCTCCACAGAACAGCAATGGAAGTATAATTCACAAAACCTACTGACAAGACGTTTGTAATCTGATGAGTTCCAAATTTGGCCTGGAAGTTGGTGAAACGGTCTCGTGTGTTCTGCTGGTGGGAGTTAATCTAGTTAAGCCCTGGTGGAGATCAGTTAGCTGTGTTGGTTGGAAGTTTAAATGTCCACACCTGGTGACCTAGCAGATCAATGTCTGGGCATTATCTGCCCTGGAGAAACATGTGCCCAGGTACACAAGAGCTGAGTAGAAAGATCACTGGGGTAGTGGTGTGGGGGGGGGGGGCTAGACGTATTCAACTATTCATCCATGGGGATGGTTCAGTTATGGGAACCAGGGAAGACACTAGGCAGAATAGAGAGCCTTCTTGCCGTGGGGGAGGAAAATGGTGAATCGGAGGTATTTTAATAAGTCTCAAAGAAATTGTATTGGTACAAGGACTGTGTAATTTAAACTTCATTTTGGGAAGGTAGGAGGACTAAGAGGTAGAGGAAGAAGAAAGAAAAGGGGAGCAGAGAGGAGGTCCTCAGGGGGCTGAGGCACACAATAGGTCCAAAACATCAGCTGTGGGAAACAGGTTCTGGAACAGACTCTGCTTTTCCAGAAGGTTCTGGCAGGCCTTTGCACCTTGAGCTGAGTCTTGGCATGTGGGTATCTGCCTCGGCAAGCCCATGCTGTGACCTGCGGATCTGGGAGCTCTGTCAAGATCCTGGAAGGACAGATAATTTGGAAGAGCCTGGCTGTTCTTACAGGAGAGAGAGGAGGGGGGGTTCTGATGAGAATGGCCGCCCCCTCCTCTCCCACCATCTCAGTACCAGTATCACAGAGTCCTCCATATCCCAGGGCCTAGGAAGTCCCATCCCACTCCACTGAAGAGCAGGCTGAGGCCAGATATCGGCACAAGGTCAGATCCAAGACAAGATGAGAAATCCCAGGCTCTTTCTCAAGCAGCCACGTGCCTGAAGTTTCGGGTCCTACTTCCCTCATGCTCAAGCTGTCTACCCACAGGACCCAGCTAACTGAGAGAATTCATACGCCAAATAAGTCACCCTTAGAATTTTATTTTTATGCATATGAGTGTTTTGCCTCCATGTGTTTATATGCATCATATGTGTGCCTGGTGCCCAAGGAGCCAGAAGAGGGTGTCAGGTCCCCTGGGACTGGAATTGTGTGCTGTCATATGAGTGCTGGGAGCTGAACCTGGGTCCTCTGCAAGAAGAGCCAGTGCTCTTAACCACTAAGCCATCTCTCTGCCCCATAAGTTACCCTTTTAACATGTACAGTTCCAATACATTCACACTGATGTGTATATCAACCCATTACTACCATCTAATTCAATAGGTAGTGAATTCAACAATTCAACTTTTCTCAGTCAGGAAGGAAACTGTGTACCCAGGAACAGCCACAGACAGGTTTCCTTCCCTGCCCCAGCCCCTAGCAACTGATGATGACATTCTTAGTATCCCCATAGACCTGCCCACTCACCACAAGTCACACATGGAACCAGAGGCACGCACCACACAGCCTTCTGTACTGGCTTTTTCCCCTTGGCACAGTGTTCTCGCAGCTCGCCCACGCTGTGGCTTATGTCAGGACTTCATTCTGTTTATTGTCGAATAGGATTCCATTGACTGGATACAACACAACCTGCTTACCTGCTCATTAGTGAGTGGGAGTTTGGTTGTTTCCCCATGCCAGCTATGTGGATAACGAGGCTATGAATATTCACACAGGAATCCCTGGAACAGATCACAACTAAGAACACAATGGCCAGGTTAAGTGGTAATTCTCTTCATTTTTCAGAGGAGTGGATATATCTCTTAATCCCTCTGAGCCCCAACTATCCCTGGCAAAGCCTCAGTGTACAGATTTACCTTCAGCCTGGCTGTGCAGAGTGAACAGAGAATGTCGGGAAAGCGGTGGTTACTCAGGAGCTACCCAGAAAGCAGAGGCGGGTGTTAGGCTCACTGGGTCTGTAGGACACCTGACCTCTTCCTGTCTGCTCCTTCACAGCCTAAACAGACACCTACGCTTTGTTTTTCCTTTATTTGCCTAAACTTGAATTTCTCTAGATGATTGTTACTTTTGGAACAAAATTCCTGCCACCTGGACACACACACACCACAACACCATCCCACCCCTCATGGTACATGAGAACAGAAATGCAGTATTCAGAATCAAATACTAAGTGCTCTCAAAGTGTGGATTGGTCTAGCCTCAAGTTGCCGAGGGCAGTTCCTAAGGAAAATTCTTGAGATACTTGGTGAGCCCCAAATGTGGTGGCATCAGGTCACCAGAGTAGGTTTTGGGGGAGGTTGGTGTGGATGGTCTCTGAGGTCTCCTCTAAGATAGCAGCTGTCTGTCTGTCCACACAACACCCTCCTTCCTGCTAGGGCTACTACCCAGACTGATCCGTGAGGGCAACCCATCCTTCAGTCCACAAGACTAGGTCAGAGGCACGTGATCAAAATCAGCCATCAGCAATTTTCTCTGCTAGAACAAACTCACCCTCACCTCAGCCACATCCAACTTTGAAATTCCCAATGTGGTGGACCGTAAAATTTATGTTTTGCTTAGGCTAGTTTGGGGTCCACCCTTCTTCATGTACCTCACAAGCTGCCCCCTAAACTTGTTCTCCTAAACCCAAAGCCATCTATCTGTGTGTGTGTGTGTGTGTGTGTGTGTGTGTGTGTGTGTGTGTGTGTGAGTGTGTGTGTGTGTGTGTGTGTGGTATATGTGTTCATGTGTGTACTGGCATATGTGCAGGTGACAGTGAGTACATATGGAAGCCACATAGAGAGGTCCAACGTCGTCCTCAACTGTTTTCCACTTTATTTTTGAGACAGAGTCTCTCACTGACCCTGGGGCTCACTGACTGACCAGACTGCCAAGAGAAGAGACAGTTGAAGTCAAGTTTTTATGACTGATTATTAGGTGGGAGGTATTTCACAGGGTAAAGTGGCCTCCTTTCCCTCCCAAATCATAGTGGACCAGATCTTCCTGTTAGGGTGTGTCTTCCCAAGATCCCCTAGAAAAGTGCATGGGTGGGAGGGGGCAGACACCAATGGAAGGCCTAGTACCCTGAAGCCAAGGTCTTTTGGAGACACAGACTGTGATGGCTGGGACAAACTGTCTACTTGACTGAATCTAAAATCACCTGGGAGATTTTAGTGGCTCTGGGCATTCCCAGAGAGGATTATTTTGACTACAGTAATTGACGTGGGAAGGCACACCTTTATTGTGTGTGGGCTGGCCTCTGGACAGGGGATCCTGGACTGCACACAGAGGAGAAGGAGAGCAGAACTCTGGCATGGGTGCTTCTGTCCCTCTCTGCTTCCTGGCTGTGGATGCCGTGTGCCGCGAGGCTGTAAGCTCTGGCAGCCTTGCCAGCCACAGGGACTCATCTGGGACTGTGAGCCAAAGCAAACCCTTTCTCCTGTAAGCCGCTTTTTTGTCAGGGGGCCTATATCACCGAAGCAGGGAAAGAAACTGAGACACTGACTCAGTATTCATGCAGGTGTGTGGCAGCTGGGCAACGCCCCTTGCTGTAGTTTCTGCTATAGCAGGGGCAACCAACCTGCAGCTTCACAGATATTTACCCACCCTCTGACCCAGCTGCAGTTCCCTGGGTGTCTCATGTATAGTTCCACCCGATCTCAAATGAGAGCCTGTAAAATCCCAGCTATGGAAGGCAGCAGGACCATGAAGTCATACTTTCAGATACGGAGGTCTATTCAGAGTGAGTCATACGCCAAGTTCAGCTCAGTAAATATTGGGTGGCTTTGAGGGAGCCAGCTAGGAGCCAGGAGGAGGGCTGAGTTGTTTGCGGTGTATGGAATGTTCTGGACCGAGCCCCGGACATCGAACTGCCCATTGGACTGCTGCTATGTGTGGGGCCTGTGGTTGATGCTGCATCACGGCAGCACACACAAAAGGAATTCCTACAAATTATGACTAAGTGCCATCAAAGAGACTCTTCAAATGTACCCCCAAACTCACGTAACCCTGAATGCAACAGCTTTGGGGGTTAAATGGGAGGTAGTGTTTGGGTTGTGTGGGCTCAGCCCTCACGAATGGGTTTCATATCATCATAAAAACGGCTTTTATGAATTAGGCTCATCCCTGCTCTTCCTCCTCCTTAATGCAAGATGCTGGCATACAGGATTTTGGACTTCCCAGCCTCCAGAACTGGGGGACAAATCTCTGTTACTTAGAGTTACCAAGTATTACAGTTTGAATCTGAAATGTCCCTGAGCCCTCAACCTCATGCTCTTTTAGCTTGGTTTGGGTTTGTCTGGGTGGTAGTAGTTGTTATAGAGTCATGGTTTCATGTAGCCCAGGCTGGCCTCTAACTCACTATGTAACTACAGATAACCTTAAACTCCTGATCCTTCTGCCTTCATTGCTGGAGTCTGGGGTTACAGGCATGAGTCGCTGTGCCTGTCTCACGGGGTGCTGGGGAATCGAACCCAGCATTTCATGCACACTAGGCAAGAGCTCTACTACCTGAGCCCCAGTCCCAGGCCCCAGGTTCAGGTTTTGAATGTTCAGTCCCCAGTTGGTGGTGCTGTTCTGGAGGCTGTGGAGCCTTCAGGAGGTGAGGCCTGGCTGGAAGAAATAGCTCACTGGGAATGGGCCTTTGAAAGTGATGCCCATCCCTGGTTTTGACCCATTCGGCTTCCTGGGATGCCACTGTGTGAACAGCCCCTTGTCCCCAGCACATGCTCCCACTGCCGTGAACAGACCTGGTCACACTCCTGATAACACAGATGGAGCCTCTACCACACCTCCCCCTAAGCTGGACTGGGGTGCCTCAAAAACCTGGAGCCCAGATAAACCCTTCCCCATCACAGAGGGTCCAGCCTTCCGCAGGTCAGAGAGACTGGGAACAAGATGCAGAATCATCAAGAAAAACACAGACTTCTTTTTTAGGGCTAAAAGCTTAGTTCTTCATTTTGCTTTGCTTTCTGCTGGTTTTTTCTGCTCTATTCTTTTCTGTTCTGTCTTTCTAGCCTGGTGTCTCCTTCTCTCCTTCCACATCTTTCCTGGTGTCTCCTTCTCTCCTTCCACATCTTTCCTGATGTCTTCCTTCTACTTTATTTTCTTCTCTTATAGCTTATATACCCCAGCAAAATCTTTCAAGCAATATAAAATTACAATGTGGTTATATTCTATTTTTAAGTGAACGATCACAATGAATACAAGCAGAAAACAATACCTTCCCATTTCCCTTATAATTAAACATTTCACATATTACACATTATCCCCAAGAACCCACATGCATTCATGTCCAAGCAACTTGTTATAGATTAACAAAGTGTAAGCAAGCAAGGTATTTTTCTCAGCCAGTTCTTTATTGGCAGGCTGCATTTTTGTGGTTACAAAGAAAGGACCAATCATTTTATTATTTATCTCAAAAGGAAATCTTATAAGAAATCTTAAAAGAATCATAAATCTAAACTTTTACATATAAAAACAGTCATTTCTACTTTAAACCCTCAGGGTGCATACACACTCATCAATAGTATTTTTATTAAATCATATGAGGAAGCTGAGAGCAGAAATGGGTACAAGGAATTAATCATCACCCTTAATCACCAACCCATCCTAGCAAGAAAGGTATTTCAAATAGCAATAGCCAGGCTGTGTTGTTTTTGTTCCCTGACCTCAACGAGTCCCTTGCTCAAATATGAAGAATAGACTTCTTCTAACCGGGCGGTGGTGGTGCACACATTTAATCTCAGGAGACAGAGCCAGGTGAATCTCTGAGTTCGAGGCCAGCCTGGTCTACAGAGCGAGATCCAGGACAGGCACCAAAACTACACAGGGAAACCCTGTCTCAAAAAATCAAAAAATAAAAAATGTGTCTTTCTAAACTTTCAGTTGTTCTCCAAAGTTTAAACTTCACATTGTTCTACCTCAGAGTCATTAATAAAAACATCTTAACCAAACCTCGTCGTTAGTTAAAGCTTTGTTTTAGCTAGGATGCACATCAAAACCCATGAACATGTCTCCCAACATTAAGAGAAAAAGAATTTGAACTAGCTAGCTTCTGGGACTCAGTTGTTTTCCTTATTCATTAACCCAAGCCAGCTCCTCAAGAGAAACTCCTAAGTCCCAGCTGCATGACACTTTCTTGTTCTTATTGTCTGTCCTCGGCAGCCCCTGCTTTACCAGAGGCAGGGCAATGCTATATCCTACCTTTATCTACGTTAATTTTCCCACTAAACTAACCTCTATCATAATCCTTTACACGTTTGTTAAAAACCCTTAATCATCAAATTTATATTTAAATTAACGCTACTATTATATAAAATCATTGCTTCAGTTAAACAGTATAGCTTAAGAGGAAATCATCTTCATAATAATCCACAGGTAAAAATGCCCAGTAGAATGAGATATTTCCATGAAATAATCACACTACATTAAGGGCAGTGGGGATCCCCCCACACCCATTCACACCCTGCCAGATACCAGAGAAAGACAGCAGCAGCAAACATGTAAAGACACAGCAGGAGCAAGAGACATTCTGGAACTGAAGCCCTCGGGCCTTGCCTATATGAGATTCACCCATCAATGCTTTGCTTCCCAGTGGACCAAGCTTCCAAACTTCAATTGCCACCTGCTGTCCTCTGACATGGCCACTGGCACCTCCTTAAATTGCTTTTATAAAATATTTTGCCCTGGGGATTAGAAAAGTAACACACCTGGAATGTGGGATTCTGCTCTCACTGAACAAAGCAGAGGACAACAGAGAGCAAACAAAAGCCAAGCTCAGGGAAGGCTCCTCAAGGATAAATCTGAGACCGGAAGGAAGAGTAGGCATTGTCTATGAGGAGAAGGGAAGCCAAGGAGGGGATGCTGGGCACAGAGACTAGTCATAGACAATCCCAAAGAAGTGACAGAGAAGGGCCTTTGTGCCTGTGGCTAGAACACAGAGACCCAGAGGGGAACTTGTCGGGCAGACTGAAGCCTTTGGCTACTGGAAAGTGACCTTGAATCTCTTTGTAGACTGGAGACGTTCCACATAAGCCTCATAGGCCTCGAGGCTCGGGATATGGTCTGCTCTCAATGGACAAGCTCGGGGATGGTGTCACAGATGAAGGTGCTTCTGTGACCCAGTGATGTGTGTGGGCAGCTCACAGTGCCCAGAAGCAGCGTGTGCCCACTGTCCTAGTGTAGCAAGGAAGCCACTGTGGCCATTCATACCCTGGTCTGGCTGCCCCAGTCACACAGGCCTGTGAGTCCCCTGCCCCAGACACTGACTTCTCAACACAGTTGCTTCCTCTTAATAGTCCGACCCTCTCAGAGGGCTGATATTGGTTGGTACCCATGGGGCCTCTAGTTACAGGGGCTGTGATCTTTGCAAATCAGGAAGATGTTGGGACCGGGGGTTTCCTTCTCTCTCTCGCCCTTAACCATCTAGAGAATGAATAGCAGAAGTCTAAAAACCACAGGCTTGGAGGACAGACGGGGTCTGAATTCAGCTGTCACTATAATTAGCTGTGTTATATACAAGCCATGAGTTTCACTGCTAAAGGAAAATATTAACAGCACTCTCTGTGTGGGTTTACAGGAGCAAAAGGTAGAACCTCTGTCCTGCGGGCATTCTACAGTGCCTCAGGGCAACAAGGGCCAATAAAAAAGTGTCACCAATGCTTATCAATAAAGTGATCACTAGAGGGGCTGGGAACGTGGCTCACTTGGTAGAGTGCATAAATATGGTATGATGGCACACGCTTGTAATCACAGCTTTCCAGATTCCATTCCATTCCAGGAGCACTGGAAGTTCAAGGTCACCCTCAGCTAAAAAATTTTTGAGAACTCTAACTTATCCAAACTGTGGTCACAAAATGTCCTTTCAAAGACCAAGATATCTGGACACAGTTTCCTCATTGAAATGATGAGTTTGAGGGCAGGGGCCCATGGGATAACACACAAGGCAGATTTGTGGGGAAAGAGCCAGAAGCAGAGGCGGGGCACTCAAAGGAGAGAGTGAAGACACCCGTGGCCCCACTGTTCCAGTGTCCCTGCTCAGTGGGCTTCCGGGTCTGAAAGGGTGGCAGTGTTGAGGATCCTGCCACTTCTCCAGCAGCATGTCCGCACATGTGCAGTTCAGTAGTTAAGCAAGGGGTCTTAGGTCTTATGCTATCAGTGTGCTGTGTGATTACGCAAATGCACACAGCGTGGTCTCACAATCTGCGCACACGTGGCTTAGCTCTGTAAGCCCACATGTGCGTGTGCAGGGAAATCCTTAAAAAGCTGGTCACAGACTCCTCCCCTCTCTTCTGCTCTCCCTTCCCCCACTCTCTCTTCTTTCACAGGCCTGGTCACTCTCTTCTGTGACTCCCTCCCTCCTAATAAAGCTCCGATACTGGGTTTTGTCGTGCCTAGAGTGACCTTCCCTCACATAATAAAAGCGCCACATTTAAAACCAACAGAAGTGACGTCAACTCTCCTGAGGGGTAAACCAACGACCTCTCCCCACCAAAGCCTCATCTGTGAAGAAGGGCTGCTGGAGGTGAAGGCACAAATTCCACAACAGTTTGGACCTTCCAAATGTCTGCTGCCCTGCCAAATTCAGGGCAAGGAAATTCTGTGAAGATGCATCTCTCCCCGAAGCTGGTGAGACCTGAGCTGAGAGCCAGGTAGGACCCAGACTGAGAGAGAGCCAGCTCTGTGTTAGGACTGAAGCTCAGGAGTTCCTCTGCTTCGCCTGCTCCTCTTTCCTCCGCCCGTCTCACCTGACCAGCTATCTATCACCAATGCCCCGGCAGGGAACAGAGTAGTGCCACAGGGGCAGTGTGACCACCAAGTCAGGCAGGCCAGCTTCCCAATGGTGCTGAGTCTGAATCTTGCGCCTTCCAGCTGCATCAGCTCACTGGGCACATAGATGACAGTTTCCTTATCTGTAGAGGGGAGAGAGAAATAAAAGGAAGAAACGGGGAGGGATGGGTAAGGGGGAGGGAAAGGAAGGGGAGAAGGGGATTCGGTAGGGAAAGGAAGAGAAAATTCTGAATCCTCCATTATGACAAGGGTCATGAGATGGAGCGAATGGGAACATCTTCAGGCAGAACTTAGCAAAGATGTCCTGTTCCACCTCTGAAGAGAACCAAGACGTGTCTCCTTGGGAATTTTCTAGACTTGACCCCATAGCCAACAGCCGCAGCCCTCCTCTGTGGACTCTCCCTCCCAAAGCTTCCTACCCTCTCGTATGTAGCTCCGTGGGTTCCGATGAAGTACTTGTGCATTTTCTAGCCAATGCCCAGTTGGACTCAGTAAACAAACCCCTTTATTTCAGAAATCCCTCCACCTCAGCAGTGTTGGATTAACACAGCTATGACTAATTTTAGAATTAAAGTGACTTATCTTGTTGGAAAGTAGGAGCTGCCACTTTCTATATTGATGTGATTTTTTTTTTAATTAAAATTTAAAAGCATGATCAGAGAGAAGAGGCTGTTAAAAGAAAACACTCTTGGGGTGGGGACACAGACCAGTGATTGAAGCTACTTGGGAGGGTGAGGCTAGGTGATCTCAGGGACAAAGCTGGTGAGTTCAAGGTCAACCTGGGCTCCTTAGTGAGACGTAGACTCAAAAGGTAAAAAGAGGTCTGGAGTTGCAGCCAGCAGGGTCACAGAGTGCTTGCCTAACATGCCTGGGCCTTGGATTCAATCTTCAGTACTGCCAAACAAAGAAGAAAAACAAATCCTCTTGGGGCTGGAGGGATAGCTCAGGTGTTAAGAGCACTGGCTCTGAAGGGGAAATCAGTGGCCCTCTTGAGAGACGATCCCTTCCCCCTCTTCCTCTGAAGGTATTTGCTGACCAGCAGTTTTAGAACTGACCAGAAGTTGAACTCATGGGAAGATAAGGCTGGAACAATAAATCTATATATCCTGAACTTGGTAAAACATGATATGGGGAGTAATGGACTCAACTGACCAGAAATTGAACTTATGGGACAACAGGACTGGAACAATACATCTGAATGTATCTATCCTGGGTTCAGCAAAAGCAGGACATAGGGAGTAAAATAATTTATGTCTCTGTAGATATCCTGCATCCTGTTAGCCACAGTAACTTCGTGCTTATAGTTCAGCCAGTAACTTCAAAGAGCTACCTCACTCGTCCAATCCCCAGATACCTCTCCTATATAAACCCCTTGAAGAGAGTGCTGGGGGGGGGGGGGCGTCCTCCTCCACCCACTGTGTCGAGTGTTGGACACGGACAAAGCCTGGGCTTGCTTTGTTATTAATAAACCCCTGTGTGCTTGCATCAGATATGGCTCTGTGGTGGTCTTGCTTGGGGGTCTTGTGACTGTTAGGATCCTGCTCTCACTCCTCTGGGTCTAATGTCTTATGTCATCAAGGGGGCCCAGGCGACTGCACCCCTCCTTAAAAGGTCACACACGGACTCCTACACTCTCTCTCTCTGTGCTTCTCTTCCTGTGTTTCCTCTCTCTGTTCCTGCTCTGTTCCCCTGCCAGGCCTGGTTTCTCTCTCCTGTCCCCTCTTCTTTCTAATAAAGCCTATTCTAACTCTGGTAGCCATGGCCCGTGACTCTTCTGCCGACCAACCGGCGCCATTCACCAGTGCCGTTCATCCTTTCAGTGACCTGGGCACAGCAGCTGCTTTTCCAGAGGACCCAGGTTCAATTCCCAGCACCTACACGGCAGCTCACAACCATCTGTACCTCCCTCCCGTTCCGGGGGATCTGATGCCCTCTTCTGGATTCTGTAGGCACTGCATGCACGTGGTATATAGGCAGAACATACACACACAAATCATTAGCTTTTAAAAATGTAAAGAAAGAATCCCAAAAATAATAGCCATCGCCATAGTGACAGATGTCTAGGTATTCCTTCCTATGGTGTCTATGAAGACATAGCTTTATCTAGCTTTTGGTTGTTTTGTTTTGATTCAGACCAGGCTAGCCTCAGCTCAACATGAGCTGAGAGAAGCAGTGGTCTTCACTTCACAATAAGAGCCCTGGAGACTCAACAGCGAATCAGTTTGTTTCCTGAACTTGTAGAGTGTCGGCGTCAGCCCAGAGAAAAGGCAAAAGTGGTTGATGCACCAAATTTGGCACAAAACTGGATTTTATGCCCCTGAGCGTATCTTTCTGCCTCCTTTAGTTCTCATTGGCTGGATTCTTCAGGGAGTTACAATCTACCTGTGTTGTTCACTGTTTTTTGTTGTTTTTTTATTTTATTTTATTTACAGTGGCTGCCCCTTAAGCAACTGCTGTCCAGGTCAGAGACTGCAACTCCTCCACTACCAGCATCAGCTCAGCTGCAGGAGCTGCAGCCTGAGGGAATTCTGTTCCTCAGGCACCGACTCTCTCAAAGCTAGTAAGGGAATGAGGTGAAATTCTGCTCTGAGAGGCTGAACAGCAAGTAGCTAATCTTCTCCCTTTGCTGGTGTCTTCCAAAAAAACCAACCCTCCTTCTGCTCGGCCCCCACCTAAGAACCCTGGCTACACATGGTTCCTCCCTACCACTTCCTGTCAGCTACTTGCTGACTCAGCCTCCTGCTCAAAGGTTAATTTTATTTAATCAAACAAACGTAACACATCTTTGCATCGTTAACAAAAGGAGTAGGAAAAAATGCCACACACTTTAAAATAATATTCCACAACATACCTATTGGCTAGTATTGCCCTCTTCCCAAATTCCTGAACCTTAGTGGGTCAGGACACAGGCCCCTCCTTTTCTGGTATGTGAGCTCAGTCGTGACTGGACTACCTGCAACTTTCCAACCCTAGAACCCAGTAAGGATCCCTAGATAAGCTGCCAGGCAAAGGAGACAGGAGCCTGGTGCCCCCTGCTTATCTCTGATGAACGCTTAACACACCTCATGCTGAAAATGGACCATAATGATTTGATTTCTTACAGAGCCAAGGTTGAGTCCACCTGGAGCCCCTTGTTGACTGGGCCTGAACAGAGCATATTTAAAAAAAAAAAAAAAAAAAAAAATCAAGGTAGATCCACTCATGTTAAATTCTGGTCCCCAGAAAGAAACTAAGCTGTTTACTGACCTCCTGGGAGATCAAGAAAAACGTGAGCTAATGGCTTGGTTTCCCCAAGGCCTGGCTTTTGTTGTTTTTCTGTCTTGTATTTATTCTCCAACAACTCCGTACAAGTATCAGTGGATCATGGTGGTATCCACCCCCCAACTCCCCATTCCCACCCCCACCCCCCACCGCCCCAAGCAAAAGGTAGAAAATGAAGTTTGCACAGCCTTAATCCTAACACACACAAGGACCCCCCGGATGTTGTCCTATCTCTGCCCCACTCCGCCTACTGGGAGAGTAACTTTGAAAGAGCCGCCGGCTTTCCCTCCGGTGCCGCCACGGTTTTCAGCCATTCTGTTTGCGAAACCAGTCTCCGCTTGGCTAGTTAGAAATGGAATGGCGCGTCCCCTGTTCCAATACAGAAAACAAAGCTTTTTGCGACTTCCTTTCTGGTTAGTGACTGAATGGCCTGCCTTGTGGCTTGTGTCCCGATTTGGAAGGACAGCCTCCTCAAAGTCCCTAGAGCGAAGTAGGCGGGCAATAACAAACAGGCCTCCAATTCCTGCAGAAACTCGGGTAGGAAAGGCAGGATGCGCTAGGTGCCTTCCCCGGCTCCGCCTGCAGAACAGACGTGCCAGTGACTGCGAACTTTGTTCTGAGTGCTGATTACTTAGTCCTCATCGGAACCCCAGAACTGGATTTCTTGCTTGATTTACAGAAAATGTTACTGATATCCCTGCCCCCACCTACGGCGGGGACAGCAGGCGGGACGGCCCTAGGTGAATCCCCACCTTTAGTACCGCCCGAGGCTCCGCCTCCCTGGGCCGCCGCCTTGGTCACCTGCGGCCCTCGGGCCTGGCGCCGGGTGGCGGGCCGCGGGCGGCGGGCGGCGGGGACCCCCGGGACCGAGATGTGGCGGGCTGGCTGGTGGGCGCCCCTGCTCCTGTGCCTGCTGCAGAGCGTCCCAGGTAAGCACGGGCCTCGGGGGCGGGGTGGGTGGGCCACTCACCCGAGATCCCGAGACGGGATGTGGGTGCTCGGCCACCCGGGGAACTCAGGGACCCTATGCTCCTGCCGCGGGTTTGCTTGGTCCCAGAATGAAGCAATTCTGAGCTTGGACGTCCTTTCCGGGAGGAAAGGAGCTGGGTTTCCGGAGACCGAGGCAGAGGATATCTACGAGCGTTCACTGTATGTTTACCGAATCCTGGAGTGCGTACCTGATTGACCCTTATAAATAGGGGACAGACCTCTTCCTGCCCTCCTCGTCCCCTGGCTGCGGATCAGATGCCCCACCTGGGCCCCCGGGGACCCAGTTCTGGATGATGTGGTCCCTCCTATGAGACTCTCAACAGGGCGTTTTCTCTCTCGGTCTCTCAGCTGGTAAATAAGACACCAGGGCACAAAATACCCGAGGCCAGGACCCAGGCACAGAACCCCAACTTTCCACTGACATCTGTCGGAGGGAGGAGAACCTCTCTTGATAGCAATAGGCATACCTCGGAGTCTTAGACTCAAAATAGAAAGGGCTGGAAAGGTTCTTAGACTAAGTAAACAATCATAAAAGTCCGCATTATTTTTAGTTGCTTCTTTGTGCCGGGCACTGTGTTCTTATTAAGGTTTGCAGCCCAGTTGTCCTGTGAGGCAGATAGGCATCATTTTGAGGTGAGGGAAATTGAGTCTCAGAGCACTTAAGAGGTTGCCTTAGAAGGGGGATGCAGAGCAGAGGAAGCTAGCCTGAGCCTTGCTGCGCTCATGATCAGTGCTGTCCCTGAGCACCTTCACAGCTCTGCAGCGGTGTTTATAAGTTAATGAGGGTCTTGGGGGTGGGGTACTTTCTATCCCCAACACAAACTTCGTCTCTGAGCCCAGTACCTCTTCCATGAAGGGTGTGAGTGGTGGTTTGAAAGCTGTGACTTTTCTCCTATGTGGTCAAGCTCAAACTTTGGAGCCGGCCTGCTCATGAATGGCTTAAAACTAAGGGGCTTATGCACAGACTGGCCTCTTGCTAGGTGCCTGCCTGGCAGGCCAGGAGCTAGGTTTAATGACACCGGCAGAGGCTCATTGATGCAGCTTCAGGGCATTGGACAGGATAGAAACAGACTCCCACATCTGGGTCTGAAATACCTGAAGTGAGGAGGCAGCCCAGGCTTGGGCCTGAGCTGAGAGACATCATGTAGAGCCGGGATTCTCTTGCCTGGTGCCTAAAAATGTATGGGTCTCCATAGTGATGCACATGACAGAATTCTCCCTGGGACCATGAACTCCCCCGGGGCAGTAGATGGAGCAATTTCCTTCTGTTTCCTGGCACACCGAGGAACGTGGGAAATGTGGGTTAAAAGTGGTAAATAGGTGTGGTTGCTCATTCCTGTAATCCTAGCACTCTAGGCGCTGAGTCAAGAGGGTCACCACAGATTTGTTCTAGCCTAGGCTACAGAGTGAGACATGTATACCCCTGCATGCGCGTGCACGCACACACACACATACACACACATATATACACACATACACACACACACACACACACACACACACACACACACACACACATACACACAGTCTAAAAAGAGATCAATAGAATGAATAAGACTGAGCCCAGGATATACTGGAAGAGGAGGTAAGCCCAGAGCACAGACCTGAGATTTGGCTTGATCTAGATTTAAGTATCCGAGAGGGCCCTGGTTCCCCCACCTGGTCTATAACACTCCTGGGTCACTCCCAAAGAGCTCAGCTCAGATAGCTGGAAGTGACACCTCAGTACAAAAGAGGCTGTTCTTCTTCTGTGGTCACCGTCACAGTCTCTTCTTAGAGATGGCAAAGCAGGCTACCTAGAGGAAGAGACATTTGAATAGAATTTTCCAGAGACTGGATGGTGAACTCCAGGTAACCCAAGACACCAAAGTTCAAAGACATCTAAACTCGGGACCTGCAGCTTTGTGAGCCTGTGGGGAGCTGCCCGAGACTTCAACCAGATCGCCAGGCCACCCAGACAGTCCTTGTCACCCAGTTGAGGAGTATGGACTTTATTCTAGGCAGGAGAAGGACAGGAAGTCCAGGCATGGAGTAATCATCTGAGGGTAATTAGTATAACTAATTATCTGTGAAAGAGGAGGTAGGTAGAGGCCAATAAAAGGCAGCCAGGGACCATGTCACAGAGAGTGTCACCAAAGGAATAGGACAGAAGTCACTGGGTGTCTAGATGTTGGGAACACCATGTGCAAAGGCTCAGAGTAGGGAGCAGGCCAGCGTGCTCCTGGAAGTCACCAGCCAGCAGGACTGGAGAGACGGGAGCAAGGAGGGCTACAGGTCACACTGGGAGGCCCCTGGGAGGTTCCAGGAAAGGCTGTGGAGTTTCCTTGGAGTCAGATAGATGGAAACCCTGAAAGGGTTAAGCAGGAGCAGACATGGTGTAACTTTCATTTTAACCCTTGAGATTGTGCAGAGGGTAGACTGAAGAAGACACGGATGTTCTGAGAACCCTCAGGTAACCAGGGTTCCAGTAGGAGGGATACTCCCACCCCCCACGTTCACAGGCAGAGCAAGCCGTCGGGAGGGTACTGCTAGGTGGCAAGGTTTGAGTAGGGTCAGCTCTGGCTGGGTCCCTGGGGATGACAGCTCTGTCCCTACCACCTAGGCAGCAAGCTTCACTGTATCCGGCCTGCTCCATCAGCAGGGAGACCCATGAGGGGCCTTTTAAGATTATAGTAGTATCTATTCACTCACACACATGTATCATATGTGCAATCTCAGGAGCATTCCAGACAGGCACTGGGGTCACGGGGTCAATGTAATAGAGATGACTCGGTGGGTAATAGTGTCCAAGCCTGATGACTTGAGTTTAGTCCTCAAGACCCATGATGGGAGGAGAGTATCAGCTCCCCAAATTTGTCCTCTGACCTCTACATGTGTGCCATGGCATGCACATACCCATACTCGTACATACATGTCACACACACACACACACACACACACACACACACACACACGCACACACACACACACACACACACACACACACACACGTACATGCGCGTGCACACACATATACTAGTAATAAATTAAAAGTTTAAAAAGAGAACAACAGCTGGATAGTGGTGGCACATGTCTTTAATCCCAGCATTCGGGAGGCAGAGCCAGGCAGAACTCTGAGTTCAAGGCCAGCCTGGTCTACAGATCCAGGACAGGCACCAAAACTACACAGAGAAACCCTGTCTCGAAAAACAACAAACAAACAAAAGATAACAATAAAAACAATGCTTGCCCCAAGAATCATGTGGAGTTTAGGAGGGGTATGAGGCCATTCATTGGCTCTTGCCCTGTGGCAACCAGGTAGAACCCACCCTCGGGTGCCAGAGTACACAGAGCCAGCTCTCTCGGCACAGAGGGGCACTAAGGATTTGACAGGGCAAGGGCTGAAATACAGTAGCTGGCAGGTGCCTGCCCTCACTGAACACCTATCACATCTCATTCTTCAGCCATGGGAACCTGTGCCAAGCCTAGCCAAGAGCTCCAGGCTTTATGACCTCTTTCTCTTCCACAGGAAGGTCCCGTCTAGCCCCACCCAGAAACGTGACACTGTTCTCCCAGAACTTCACTGTGTACCTGACATGGCTTCCAGGGCTTGGTAGCCCCCCGAACGTGACCTATTTCGTGACCTACCAAGGGTATAGGGGCACCCCCATGCTGGTGGGTGGGAAGATGGAGGGGTGTGTGAGGGATGGAGGGGGCTGCCCTGGGCTCTTTGCATTCCATGTGTCAGCACCCAGAAGTTCTCTGGGTCTCTGGGAACCTGTGGCAGGTTCTTGAAGAAGGGCTCTTGCTAGAGGTTAGAGTTGGTAGGAGAGATAGTCAGTGGAGAACAGCAGATGATAGGCTTGCTGGAGATGGGGTGGGGCTTTATGTAAAGCTGGAGTAGGGCTTGAGTGGAGCTGTGAAGGCCCAGACACCAGGGGACGGAAGTACTTGGGTTTGTATTAGTCACTTTTCTGTCGCTGTGATAAAACGCCACAACCAAGGCAACGTATGGAAGAGAGAGTTTATTTCAGGCCAGGGTTCCAGAGGACAAGTCCATGATGGTGTAGGAGGCATAGCAGCAGGAGCAGGAAGCTGAAAGATTCCATCTTCTTTTGCTGCCTGGGGGAGCAGTTTCCAGCAGCTCAGGGCTCAAAGGGAATCCACCGAGTTGGCGTACTATGACGTTGTTATCTGAGGGGGTAAGGGAGAGGACCTCACACTCTCTTGATGGTCTCCTTCTTTGTTCTTCCTCTATATTCTGATTCTTTATTTTTTCCTCTACAGCTTCTATACTCCAACAAAATCTTTCAGGAAATGTAGAAATTCCAATGTGGTTACATTCTATTTTTCAAGTGAATGATTACAGTGACTACAAGTAAGAAACAGGTTTTCCATATCCTTCACATGTTTTAACATTTTAACTATTACAGGTGAAAAACAAATTATTCCCAAGAACCCACATACATTCATACCCAACCATCTTGTTATAGATCAACAGAGTGTGAGCAAGGAAGCTATTTTTCCCAGCCAGGTCTTTTACTGGCAGGCTGTGTTTTGTAGTTACAAAAGAAAGGACAAATCGTTTTATTAGTTATCTTGAAAGGTAATCTTATAAGGAATCATAAACCTGAACTTTTATATATGAAAAACCATCAGTCATTTCTACTTTAAATTTTCAGGGTGCATACACACTCATCAATAGATTTTTATATCAGGAGATTAAGGGAAGAAATAGCTACAAGGAATTAATCATCTTTCATCACCAACCAATCCTCACAAGGAAAAAGACATCAGCTAGTAATAATTGGGCTGCTTTATTTTTTGTTCCCCAACCTCAAAGCTATTATCAAAATATCATAATCTAACCTGAGGTCATTCCAAAGCTTTGTTTTGGCTATAATGCACACAAAAACCTGTGACTGCATCTTTTAACATCAAGATTAAAAGAATTTCAGCCAGCCTAGCTCCTGGGACTCAATTGTTTTCCTTAATTTTTAACCTGAACTATGATCTATGCAGCTCTTTAGGTGAAACTCATAGGCCCTAGCTGTATGGCATTTCCTTATATTTATTTTCAATTTTCAAAACTATTTAAACTAACATTATTATTATCAATTAGACAGTACAGCTTAGGAAGAAATCCTCTTCATAACAATCCACAGATAAAAATGCCCAGGAGAATGGGATATTTCCATGAGATAAACACACTACATTATAGGCAGTGAGGAATCTCCCCACATCCATTACACCATGACAGATTATCAGAGAAAGACGGCAGTGGCAAACATGTGCAGGCACAGCAGAAGCAAAAGACACTCTGTGGTCTGTGTCTCCAGGCCTTGCCTATTGGAGAATCACCTATCTGGGATTTGCCTCCTGGTGGGCTGACTTCAATTGCCACCTGCTGCTTCTGACCTGGCCACTGACAATCTTCAACTGCAAGCACAAAGCTGAGAGAGCAAACAGAAGTAAAGAGAAGCTAGCTATATGCTTGCAAAGCCCTCCCCCAGTGATGTACTTATGCCAGCAAGACTGCACCATGTCCCCAAACAGTGCCACCGACTGGGGGCCAAGTGTTCAAGTGCCTGGGCCTATGAAAGACATTTTTCATCAAACCACTAAAAGGTCGTTCTAGCCAAACAAGTGACCAAGGGTCTGGTCCCGCTCCCTGTAGAGCCTGGTCATCAAGGTGGACAGGGTGACAGGGTCCTTATCTTCTTGGAAGTCCAAGCTGTCACTATTAGTCTGGAGGAATCTGAAAAGGCAAGCTTGTGTGCCATCTTTCAGTCATGAACCACCACAGCCAACTGAAATCCATCTTCTTTCATCCCTCCTTCCCTCCTCCCTCTTCTCCTCCCTCCTTTCTCTTTCCCTCCCTCCTTCCTCCCTTCCTTATTTCAGTTGGGAATCACATGCATGTTGGGCAAGCACATGACCACTGAGACACCCAACCCAGAGCCAGGTTTTAAAGACCAGATTCTGTGTTGTAGCTGTAGCTGGGCTCCACCAAGCTGTTGCTTTAGGTCTTTGCAGTGAACAGTGATATTGATCACAACACACCTATGTGCAGTTGTTCAGACAGAATGACTGGTGCATTCATTCATCCTGACACCTTCCACCTAAGTTTGGTTCTTTGGGATTTCTGCTCAACTTCTCGTGTTGACTGTGTTTCTTGCTTTTATACTACAGCCTTAGTTGTCATGGCCATGAGAGAAGATAGCTTTTAAAGAACTTATAATCGCTCATTACTCAATTTACTTTATCCCAAAGTTTGTCAGACAGCCTCCTATACATGTTTTCTTTGTTCTAGAGCAGTGGTTCTCAGCCTTCCTAATGCTGCAACCCTTTAATACAGTTCCTCATGTAGTGGTGACCCCCGACCATAAAATTATTTTTGTTGCTACTTTATAACTGAGATTTTGCTACTGTTAATGAATCATAATGTAAATATCTGTGTTTTCCAGTGGTCTTAGACCCACGAGGGTCCCAACTCGACCCACAGGTTGAGAACTACTGCTCTAGAATCTGTCAATTTTGTAGAATTGTGCTGATGTCTATCACTGGTTCTGGGCTGACATCTTTAGGTAATCAAAGTCTCTAGTAATAGCTGGTTCCAAGTTTGTTTTTTTATTTCAGGAAAGTTTTCGTAGTCGTTCATATTGTCCTCTTGCTTTTGTTTTTCTTCTTCAGGGACTCCTATCATTTCTATGTTTGATGGTTTTTGCTGCCTTAGGTGTCTTTTTCTAGAACATTCTATATATTTATGCATCTACGTTTTGTTTGTTTATGCTGTTCTCCAAAGGATTCCGTGTGCTTTCATAGTCTAGGTTATTCACCATTTTAAATGTTTATTTATTAGTGTGTATGTGTATATTGGGGTGTACATGGTATTTGTGGGTGTGCATGGAGGTCAGAAAACAATTTTGTTGGGTTGGTTCTCTCCTTCCATGTGGGTTTTAGGGATTGAACTGGAGTCGCCGGGTGTGTACAGGAAGCACTTTACCGGCTACTCCATCTTGGTTGTACCTAGTTTTCCTTAAGGTCTATCTGACATTGTAACTGTTGGTGTCATTTTTATTGTTTTCTGGTTGAGTTCAAGTTTTCTGTTTAAATCAGCACCTTTTGGTTAAAATTGGCATACTCATAGAACAAAATACTCCCCATAGATGTACGCATGTAACCACCCCCATGATGAAGGTATGAAACTTCTCCACTAGCAGCAGAGGCTCTCAAAGACCACTTAGCATTTCGGTCTCCACCCACTCCCAGGTCTGGAAAGCAGCTACCCATCTGCCTCTGACACTGTGGATTAACCTCATATGTTCCCAAAGTTCATATCAATGGATTCGTGGCCAGGTGCGGTGTTCCATGCCTGTAATCCCAGAACTAAGGAGGCTGAAGCAGGAGAATTGCTCTGAGTGTGAGGTGAATTCCAGCCCAGACTGAACTACAGTGTAACATCCTGTTCCCCAGATAGAAAATGGGTTTGTGCATTGTGCCCCCTTTTGTGCCTGCCTGGCTTTACTTCACAGTGTTCTGGAGTTTGCCGGCATGGTTACATGCACCACCACCCCATTTCTTTTTCACTACTGTGTAGTATTCCAGTCTCGACTGTAGCTGTACTTGTTTCTCCATTTTTCCCCTCAATGGGTTTTTGGGTTGCTCCCAGTTTGGGGTGTGTATCAGTTTGCTATGGCTGTTGCTTGTCAGTGCTCCCCAAAACTCACGTTCTCCTCATCTACAAGATGCATTCACATGTGTCTCAACAGCCCCAAACGTCTTACCTCACTCACTCCAGCATACACTGTCAGTCCAAAGTTCCCTCTAAATATTATCCAAAGCATATGTGGGCGTGACTTAGAACATGACTCATGCTGAGGCAGAACTACTCTTCATCAGTGGACTTCAGAAACCAGATGAAGTCATGAGCTTCTAAATTGAAATGGTGGAACAGGTATGAGATAGGCATGTCCATTCTCAGAGGGAAAATCAGAAGGGTGACGGATGCCAGTCACACCTGGTGAGGCAACCTCCAGTGAGGTTTTTTTTTTCTTTGTTTGATTGTTTTAAAAAGATTTATTGCTGGGCATGGTGACATGTGCCTTTAATCCTGCACTCAAGGAGGCAGAGGCAGTTGAATCACTGTGAGTTTGAGGCCAGCCTGGTCTACACAATTAGCCTCAGGACAACCAGGACTATACAGAGTGAGACCCTGTCTAAAAAACAAAAAATGAATTGTAGTGTGTGTGTGTGTGTGTGTGTGTGTGTGTGTGTGTGTGTGTGTACACATGTGGGTTCAGGTACTCACAGAAGCCAGAAGAGGGCGCTGGATACCTTGAAGATGGGGTTACTGTAGCTGTCTGATGTGGGTGCTGGTAACTGAACTCAGGTCCTCTACAAGCTCTCATTACTGCTGAGCCATCTCTCCAGCTCCCTCAATTGTTTGAGTCTTGAGACAAGATTTCACCAGGTAGCGCTGGGTGGCCTCAAGCTTCTTCTACCTCTCAAATACTGGAATTACAGGTCTCTGCCACCCTGCGCAGCTTTGTTGATATTTTTTAGACAGGATCTCCCTATGTAGCCTAAACTGACTTAGAATTCACGATGTAGCCCAGGCTGGCCTCATGACCCTCCTGTCTCTGCCTGTCAAGTGCTGGGACTATAGATACACCCCTCCAGGCCTGGCTCCACTGAAGGCCCCAGAAACAATCCTTTTTAGCTCAAGGTTCTGGCCTTGGGCCCGCTGGGCTGGCAGTTGTGAATTTTGAATCAACATAGGAAGACTCTCCCCCTTTTTCCTGTAAGGCAGCCCTATCCCCGAGAGAACTTGCATCCCAGCAGTTGGGAAAACAGCCTCGTCTTCACCACCCCTGCTGATCTCTCAATCCTCTTCAGGCTCCATCCCCCTTTGTCCCAAAAGATAATGCAAACTAGCATATGAATAACTCTTTGTCCCATCTGGCCAACTTACTTCATTTTCTCTAGTCTCTGTCCCCTTCAGTCAAGGCTGGCAGCTTTACTGGAGTAACTCCACACCCACTCCTGGCTTCTGCTGAGGGAGCTGACTGCATCCATTCACTACACCCATGAATTTTTTTTTTTAAGCTTTATTTCCGTGTGTGTAGGAGTTTTGACTGCATATATGTTAGTGCTCCAGTGCAGTGTCCTCAGAGGCCATAAAACGGCTTTGGAGCCTCTGGAACTGGGGTTACAGATGGTTATGAGCCGCCATGTAGGTGCTGGGAACCGAACTCAGGTCCTCTGCAAGAGTAGCAAGTGCTCATAACCACTGAGACATCTCTCCAGCCCCATGAATTCATTATCAAAGGATCTTCCAACCACAATGTTGATGTTCTCTCCAGAATACTTGTTTTGAAACAGGATTTCATGTAGCCCAGGCTAGCCTTGATCTCACTAAGTAGTGGAGGGTGACCTTGAACTCCTGATCCTCTTTCCTCTACTTCCCAAGTGCTGGGATTACAGGCATTCACCGCCACATCCAACTATTTATTTATTTATTTTGCTGTATGGGTATGCTGAGACTTGAGACTTTTCCAAGTCTTCGGGCTCTGGTTCCTTCTTTCTTTAACAGACACTCACATTTTACAGTAAGCTAAAAATCAGGCCACACTCTCAACACTTTGCTTAGGAATTTCTTCAGCTAAATATTCAAGTTTGGGTCTCTTAATGTTTATTTTCAACAAAACACTGGAACACAATTCAGCCAACTGCTTAGCTACTATATATATAGTATAGTATAATATATATGTTATAACAAAGGCTGCCTTTCCTCTGGTGACAATAACGTAGCGGGTGTCCTTTCTGTCTGGGACCTCACCAGATCACCCTCTGCGGCACTTTGAGAGATAGCCCCATACGCCCAGGTGTTGAACATCTGTTCCCAGTTGGTGTTCTCCAGAGCATCCTTACTTGTCTCCTCCATTTTCTCCATGGGTCCTTGTCAAACCCAGGAACATCCTGACTTCCTGTCCTCACACTCCACACTGAACATCCTGACTTCCTGTCCTCACACTGAACATCCTGACTTCCTGTCTTCACACTCCACACTGAACATCCTGACTTCCTGTCTGTCCTCACACTCCACACTCCACACTGAACAAGTTCAGAGCACATCTGACTGGCTTTACCTCCAGAGTATATCCTGGATCTGCTTGCTCTCCACCCCTGCTCTCCACCCCTGCTCTCCACCCCTGCTCTCTCTGGCACTGCACTCTGCTTTCAGGGTCACTTTTGAAAAGACATTTTAATGTATTGTTATCATGTGTGTGCACGCGTGTGTGCATGTCACAGTGTGTGTGTGGAGATCAGAGGACAACTTTGTAGAGTCAGTTTTCTTTCCATTGTGTGTGTATGTGTGTGCACATTGTTTTGTTTAATTAATTTATTGATTGATTTTTGAGACAAGGCCTCACTATTTAACCCTGGCTGGCTTGACACTCTCTGTGTAGACCAGGTTGACCTCGAACTCACAGAGATTGGTCTGTGTGCATGCTGGGATCAAAGGCACCCTACCCAGTCTCTACTTCCATCTTTACATGAGTTCGGGGGGGTCAAACTCAGGTGGCCAGTGTCCTGACAAGCACCTGCACCCGTGGGACTGTCCTACCAGCTCCAAGGGTGACCTTTTAAGAATACGTTAGATCACTTCAGTGTGCCTCAGCCTGTTCATGGTGTCCTAACGAAGTATCTTAGTCTGTGTAAGTTAGAGACAGTTACTATCTAGCTCCCATATTTCTGGAAGCTAAGGAGCCCAAGGGCAAGTCACTAGCTGGCCTGGTATCTGGAGAGGGACACTTCTAAGATCATGCCTGCTCACTGCATCCTTACACAGCAGATATGGCAACCCTGTGTCCTCACATGGGAAAGAGGCAGAGTGTCCAGCAGCTCCCTGAAGCCATGTTTAGAAGGCCATCCTTGCTAGCCATACTGTCCTCATGATCTAATGCCCAGAAGGCATCACTTTGGAGTTTAAACTCCAACATTCATTTGGAGGAACACGGGCCTTCAAACCATAGCAGATCCCGTTTAAGTAGCTTCCCATCATGCTTAGGATACATTCACACTCCTAACCCAGACCTGGACTGCCCCTGACCTGCCACCTCCCTGTCCCCCCTCTTCCGCATCCACCTGGGCCTCACCATCCCTTCCCCACTGGACTCGAGGGCTCTGGCCTTGCATCTCTCTGGTTGTACCAAACTCTTCCCCATGCATTCTAGTTCAGGACAGGAACTCAAAGCAGGACAGAAACCTGGAGGCAGGAACTGAAGCAGAGACCATGGAGGAGCACTGCTTACTGGCTTGCCCTTCACGGTTTGCTCAGTCTGCTTTTTGTTGTTGTTGTTGTTGTTGTTTTGGTTTGTTTGTTTTGTTTTTTGCGACAGGGTTTCTCTATAGCTTTGGTGCCTTTCCTGGAACTCACTCTGTAGCACAGGCTGACCTTGAACTCACAGAGCTCCACCTGCCTCTGCCTCCCGAGTGCTGGGATTAAGGGCGTGCACCACCACCGCCGCCCAGCTCGGTCTGCTTTCTTATACAGTCCAGGACCACCTGCTCAGGAGTGAGTGGTACTGTCCACAGTGGTCTTTGCCCTCCTACATCAATCAATGGTCAAGAAAATGCCCCACAGACTTGCCTGCAGGCCAGTCTGATGGAGGCATCTTCTCAGTTAAGTTCCCTCTTCCTGGATGATCCTGCCTTGCACTGAGATGGCAAGAACTACCCAGCACACCATCTCAGGCCTTTGTTCTGACTCTTGCTCTCTCTCCATCACCTGGTCTCCTCTTCCTCCTCACTGGAGAGCACTGTCTCCCTGGCCTCTTCGGAGCCACCCTTTGAAAGCAGTCACTGTGTTTTTAACATGTTATCACTGTACCTACTGCTGTTACTACTGCACCTTGTGGGTGTGATGATTGTCTGCTGTTCCTTCCCATCTGCTGTGAACTTTGGGAAAGCGGGACCTCATCTGCCATGCTTTATTGAGTCATTGGTATCTGAAATAATGCCTGGGCATAAGTCACTTTTTTGACCCCTGTGTTCTGAGGATGTTGCAGTCATATAAAGCCTTATGGGTTTGCCTCTGACATTCACTCATCCCAACATGGCCCCTGGCCTATAGCTGGTGGTCTACAGATGCCTGAGCAAATCACCACACAGAAAGTACCCGCCAACATTAGTGATAGGGCTCCCATAGCCTTGTGAGGAGGCACTGCAGATTTGTAGACCGGGACTGAGGGCCAGTGCCCCGTGGAAGGACCCAGAGACATCCATGGCAGAGACAGGATTCCCATGCACACTTGTCTGCCAGTGGCTGCCCGGCTGAGCAGACGGACAGGCAGATGTAACGGCGGCATCTGGCTGAAGGATGGGATGTATATTTGGTGAGTCCATGGCCCACCCTCTTCTCTCTCCCTCTCAGCTATCCCAGCTACCAACGTTGGCGAAAAGTGGAGCAGTGTGCCGGCACCAGGGCTCTGGTGTGTCCCCTGATGTGCCTCAAGAGACAAGATCTGTACAACAAGTTCAGGGGGCGAGTGCAGGCGGCTTCTGCACGCGGCAGGTCCCCACAGGTGGAGTCGGGGTACCTGGAGTACCTTTTTGACGGTGAGTCCCAAGGCCGAACAAGCATTGCTGTTCTTGCAGAGGACCAGTTTGCTTCCCAGTACCACAGGTGGCTCACAACAGACTGTAACTCCAGTTCTAGGGGACTTGACGTCATCTTCTGGCCTCCTTTGCCCCCCCCCCACATATACATACATGCATACATTCATACAAATAACATAAATATTGAAGGTAGGTCCTTTCAATGAAAATACTGAGTGGGCAGCAGCTATCCCTTCTAAGAACACTGTCCAGCACAACATCTTGTATGTGTTTGTGTATGTATTAATATGTTTGAATATGTGTTCCTATGTGCGCGCATGTAGGCATGTGTGCATGTAGGGGTCATAGGGCGACCTCTAGTGTCACAATTCCTCAGGCACAATCCTATCTTTGTTTTCCAGATAGTGACTGACCAAGAACTTGCCATGTAGGCCAGACTGGCTTCTCTGGGTCAGAGGTCCAGGGAGCTCAACCATCCCTCTGCCCGGGTCTCCCCATAGACGCTGAGGGCAGAATGAACTTCTGAGCCCATTCCGGTTGCCTGGCTGAGTCCCCGGTCCTTCACTGCTCACCAGCTAGGAGCAAGCTGCTAAGATGCCCGCATTTCTCCTCACACTCCCACCACCTCGTCTTCTAACCGGAGGTGGCACAACTGTGTCCCAGTGTCCCAGTCATCTCTACTCCTCCCCCTCCTCTCTGGCTTTTCTGTTGCCAACAGCAGGAAGTCCTCTGCTCTTGAAGGCTCTGGGCCTATCTGCATGGCCCAACGATAAACTCACCATTTTAAGGCTCTGAACCTTAATTGAAATTCCTTGGGCTGGAGAGATGGCTCAGGGGTTAAGAGCGCTGACACTTCTTCCAGAGGTCCTGAGTTTAATTCCCAGCAGCCACATGGCAGCTCACACCTGTCTGTAACTCCAGTTTCAGGGGAGCCCCACACCCATGGCAAAAACACAAATGCACATAAAAATAAAATGAAATATATTAAAAAGAAATTCCTTTTACCACTCCACAATGGCACAGCAGACCGGCTGCACCCAGGGGTCAGGGTGGATCTGCTGCCATGGGCTTTCCTTCTGGCCCCCAAATTCACATCTTTTGCAAATGCAGAATTCATTCATGCCACATCAAGGTCCCCAAAGTTGCCTCTTATTACAACATTAACTAAAATTCCAAGATCTCCCGGGTGATGTCTGAACCAGAGCGTCAGATGATGGCTTGGATGTGATCCACTCAGTACAACTTATGGGCACAGTTCCTCTCCACCTCTGAGTTGGCAAGGCCAAGGTATACAATCTCTGTTCCCTAAATAAAATGTGGAAGAGGAAGGTAACACTAACAAAAACAGAGGAGACAGGGAAATGAGGGCACTGGTCCAAAGCAGCTGTAAAATCCAGCCAGGTAAACAAATGCCATTCAGGTTGACAGTCTGGGGCAATTCTCCCTGACTCCCAGAGAAGACCTTTGAGCTCCAGCTTCTGCTTCCAAGACAGGGTTCCTTCTCCACTGTGGGCCCCAGGTACCTGCAGCCAAGGGGGTTGGCCACACTCCATCTTGTGAGCAGAAATGAAGTGAACAGCTTTCTTTGGTTTCATACATTAAAGACCAGATGGTAATATTTCTGTGGATAGAAGAATCTCAGAAATTACAGAGTTCCTGTGGCTGCTTGAAGAGCCACCCCATGGTACATCTAATGTTATATCTAGGCACATTGTGTTTGTTTGCTTTCCCTGGACATCTTTGACTAATTCACCTTCCTGCCCCCACCTTTCATCTTTCTGGGACAGCAAGAGACAGAGCTGAGTTTTGTGAGGTAACTGTTTGGTGTTCACAGCCCCCATCTGCAACCCCCGTGACCACCCTTCCTCATCCAGACTTATCGAAAGTCAGAAGGATCCCGACGCCCATCCAGTACCCACCCACTACTAGTAGTGTATTCTGGCAAGTTACAGCTTCTAGGGTCTTGCTTTATTTTTAAAAATTGAGTTGGTGAAGACTGGGGAGAGAGCTCAATGGTCAAATGCTTCAGTGAGCCCCAGGTTCAGTGAGAGACCCTGATTCAAAGGATAAGTAGAGTTCAGCAGAGGAAGACACACATGGACCTCTGGCCTCTGCACATGCACTCACAGACACATGCACACACATGCGTAAAACATGCACACACATGCGTAAAACATCCACACACAGTCGGGCTGTGATGCTTCCCTCCCAGGGCCAGTGAGAAGTAAATAAAAGGGCTGTGAGGAGCTTGTGGCACAGTAGATATTTGGGGGGAAAAAATGCTAATGTGACTGCTGTCTGGGCAGGACAGATAGGAGAATGGAGACTGGGCCCCCGAGGTTTTTGATGGGTTCTATTCTGTTTCTGACAGTGGAGCCAGCCCCTCCTACCCTTGTGCTCACCCAGATGGAGAAGATCCTAAGGGTCAACGCCACCTACCAACTGCCACCTTGCATGCCTTCGCTGGACCTGAAGTATGAGGTGGAATTCTGGAAGGAGGATGTGGGACGCAAGGTAGGGGGAACCTGTGCTGTCACAAATGGGGTCTCCACCTCACTTCTCACACTGTTTCCTACACTTTCCTCCAGGAAGCCTCCCAAGGCTCCCTGACTCCAGTCAGCCCTTCATGGTGTGCAATACCCATGGCCTGTGTGACAGGAATGTTCTACCCTGGAGATCAAGCACAGGGTACTTTGCCCTTCATGGGACAGGCCTCATCTGCACCATAGTTTTCAACCTCATCTTGGAAGTTGTGGGCCTTGCCTCTGAGCAGGGTGGTGCACAAGCATGTGTACACTTGAGTGTGCTAGTGCATATCCACGAGTGTGTGTTCATATGGCAGCCCCAAAGTATCTCCATCAGTCACTTTCCACTCTTTTTTTTTTTTTCAGACAGGGTCTTACCATGTAGTCCTGGCTGGCCTGGAACTTGTTATGTAAACCAGACTCACAAAGATCTGAATGCTAGCATTAATGCACCACCTTATTTTTTGAGACAGGGCCTCTCGGTGAACCAGGCACTCCAGAGTAAGCTAGGCTAACTGGCCAGCAAGTCCAAAGATGATCCTGTCTCTGCCTCGACAGCTCTGGGATTCCAGGCATGTCCAGAGTTTTATTCAGGTCCCAGGGATCAAACTCAGGTCCTCCCACTTGTACAGAGAGCACCTTATTGACTGAGTCTCTCCCCAGTTCTCCCTCCCTAACACCCATAAAAGTTTGACTGAAGGAGATTGATTCTCCAAGTCACCAGATTTGTTACAGAAAGCCCAGAAAAATCGGGGTGAGCTGCAAGCAAAGCAGAGGCCCCCAGAGAGGACCGTGAATTGCTCTTTGCATATCCAGCTTCAGACCTGTTTCCAGCATGTACCTGGAACAGGCCTGAATGTTCATTTACAACAGATTAGAAAACCTTTTTCTATACAAGACCAGAGAGTCAATGTTTGCCACTATGGCCTCAGAGTCTGGGCTCTGTGGCTGTAACTCAAACGTCGCCGCTTGTAGACAATATGGAAGTAAGTGTGTGTTGCTGGGTTCTTACTTGTGAAGTTAGGTGGTGGGGTAGAGTTGGCAAGGCGGTAGGTAGCTTGATGACCCTGGCTCTTATTCGCTCTTCTAACATTCACACCTGTGAGCCTAGGGATGTGAATATGAGGTGGCTTCTGCCTTCCAGAATCTCATGGATAGTAAAACATTAACCCATACCCCATCAACATATACATTTTGTTCAAATCTGGATCTCATTGTGTAGTTCAGGTTAGCCCAAACTCAATCCTCCTGCCTCAACCTCCTGAATGAATACTGGGATTACAGGTACATGCCACCATGCTTACATTAAATATTTGTAAGTCAGTTAAATCAACATCCTACCTACCATTGCCCAACAGGAACATACTATGAGCCATATACCTCATTTAAAATTTTTTTGTTGCATATAGTTATTTTGTGTGAGTGACTCTGTGGGGGCAGAGCAGGTGTGTATGCCACAGCATGTGTCTGGAGGTCAGAGTACAACTTTGTGAAGTTGGTTCTCTCTTTCCACTTCCTGGTTCTTAGGGATTGAGCTCAGGTCATTAAGCTTGACAGCAAGTGACTGGCCCCAAGTCATTTAAAATGTTCCTCATTAAGTTAAAGGAAACAGGTAGCTAGGTTTGAGGGAAGGGAGATGGTTGAGACAGGATTTCCCATAGTCCAGGCTGGCCTTGAACTTGCTATGTAGCCAAAGATAATCTTGAACCCCTGACCTCCTGCCTCCACCTCCTAAGTGTTGGTATTACAGGCATGCACAGCCATGCCTGGCCTGACTTTGGTGTTTTGAGCCAGGGTCTCTACATAGTCCTAGCTGTCCTAGAACTCACCTATGTAGCTCAGGCTGGCCTCAAACTTACAAAGATCTGTGTAGTTGGTTGTTTTAACTCTTTGGCTCTTTTGGGGGGCCTGCCACCCAGCTCCCAAATAAATATGTGGAGACTTAATTTTATTTTATTTTTTTATGAATGCCTGGCCTTAGATTGGCTTGTTTCTAGCCAGCTTTTCTTTTTTTTTTTTTTTTTTTTGGTTTTTCGAGACAGGGTTTCTCTGTGTAGCTTTGCACCTTTCCTGGATCTCGCTTGGTAGACCAGGCTGGCCTTGAACTCACAAAGATCCCCCTGCCTCTGCCTCCCAAGTGCTGGGATTAAAGGCATGCGCCACCACTGCCCGGCTCTAGCCAGCTTTCTTAACTTAAATTATCCCATCTACCTTATCCCTCTGGGCTTTTACCTTTTTGTATTCCTGTATACCTTTCTTCTTACTCTGTGGCTTGTTGTGTGGCTGGGTGGCTGGCCCCTGGAGTCCTCCTTTCTTTTGTACCTCAATCCTTTTTTCTCCCAGATTTCTTCTATTTATTCTCTCTGCCTGTCAGCCCTTCTCCTTCCTCCTGCCTAGCTATTGGCTGTTCAGCTCTTTATTAGACCAATCAGATGTTTTAGACAGGCAAAGTAACACAGCTTCACAGAGTTAAACAAATGCAACACATCTTTGCATCATTAAACAAATGTTCCTCAACATAAACGAATGTAACTCATCTTTAACATTCTACAACAGATCTGCCTACCTTTTATCCCACAGCATACTGCCATGTCAACACGGAATTAATATTGCTCTTTTGCCTTCTTTGTCTCCTCTGTCTTTGGAAACTGATGGGCATTTTGTATTCAGGGCGTATCTCCTTCTCACAAGCCACCTGCCCCTGCCTTGAACTGCACTGGGCAACTGGGGCAGCTACTGATTGAATAGCCCCCATCCCCAGTGGAAATGAGGGTCCCTCCAGACCTTGGTGAGCTACATAGGAGTGACCCCGAGTAGCAGGCTGATTTTGAACCCCAATGGTCTGCAAAAGGAAATTCAGCTGAGAAGAAACCAGGAAATAGAAATTACCCTTGGTGCTTACACTTCCTTTTTTTTTCAATTTATGTGGGTGTTCTGTCTGCATGTTCATTTGCATACCAGAAGAGGGTACCTGATCTCATGAGACTACAGTTATAGACAGTAGTGAGCCCTCACATGGGTGCTGGGAATTGAACTCCGGGACCTCTGGAAGAACAGCCAATGCTCTTAACTGCTGAGCCGTCTCTCCAGCCCTATGCTTACACTTTAATGTAAGAAGGGAAATGAAAGCTCCTGGGTGCCGCCCTATCTCACCTGGCCTGTCGCGCCCGCCTCAACCAGCAAGGATGACGCAACACCGGGATTCTTCTTAATACAGTTTAATCAGAACCTTGGTTAGTTGCACTGTCTCTCTCTCCCCTGGGGCAAGCCTCTCCCAGCACCTAAGTAGGGCTGGGCTGCCAACCCCAAGCAGCCACGTGGGCACTGTCCACAGGTTCACGCATATGCCAGCAGCACACGAATCCAGCCATAGCCAAATAAGTAGCTGTTTACCATAAGGAGTGTTTGCCATCGGGAAGGCAGAGGGTAGAAGCCAGCGCCATCTTTAGGGTGCGGCTACACGCGGCTCTCTACAGTTCCCCCTTTTTGTTTTACAAAGCAACAGGCAAGAGTAGAGGTCTGATCTCTGCTAAAATGGAACATGTACTAATGTTTGTCCAGGCGTCGTCCACCCAGAGAACACTAGACCCGTCCAATACCCTTTTCACAGAGGTGGGAGTTAGGGTACCAACCCACATGCAATCAGACTTGCTCTTCTTGAGGTCAGCGTATCTTAGCCTCAAGTGCAGTGCGCAGGCCTCGCATCCTGTGCCTAAATATCTTTTAAAGTAGCCAGCCAGGCTTGGGGGGACTGTCCTGCTTCAATGGCCATAAAGGCTTGGACAATCATGGCTGCATGGCGACGCTGTGAGATCCTAATGTGACAAATGCACCACAAGCATACTAGGGAGGTGAGCACCAGTAAACCTACTAGGGCTCCTATTCCCGCCCACTCCTTCATGTGATCCATGGCTGTAGCAATCCAGAAAGACAGTCCCTCCACCAGTCCGGTATCCACTCGGGTCGAATTCACCGTGACAATAGCCACTCTCAGCTGGTCCATCAGGTTATCAAACTCTCCGGTCCAATTGCCTGAAAGATAACTAGACAACCTTTTAGATAAATCTGCAGCAGAACAATTGGAAGCATCCAAATTCAAAAAATTCAGAGTAAATAATGCAAGAGAGAGTCTGTCCTTAGGGGTACGACCATAGCCTATTCCCCCTTTTTGTTTTTGAAGCAACTCCTTCAAGGAGCGATGAGCACGCTCCACAATGCCTTGACCTTGTGGATTATATGGTAGGCCATGTATAAGTTGCACATTCATCTGCTGACAGAAGGAAGCGAACTTCTGTCCGGTATATGCAGGACCATTGTCTGTCTTTAACTGTTGAGGCTTACCCCATGCTGCCCAAGCTTCTAAGCAATGAGCAATGACATGAGAGGCTTTTTCTCCTGCCATTGGGGTGGCATGAATGATTCCAGAACAGGTATCAACAGATACATGTACATATTTGATATGTCCAAATTCAGAGATGTGTGTAACATCCATTTGCCATATTTTTAGGGGGAGCAAACCACGAGGGTTAACTCCTAATCTAGAAGGATGATGAAAAATGACACATTGGGGACAATCCGCACGTGAGATAGAAAACTTTTGTTGTAATGTCCTTGCATTAACATGAAATTCCTTGTGGAAAGCATGTGCTCGTTGTATGGCAGAAGCCACAAACATCCATTCCTGTCTAGTACACTGGTCCACTATATCATTGCCTTTAGCCAATGGACCTGGCAGACTAGTATGTGCACGGATGTGTTGCACAAAAAAGGGATTTTTACGTTGCCAGATCAGTTTCTGTAATTGGCCAAACAATGAGCTAACAGGGCTAGAAGATTTGATGGGCCCTGCACATTCAAGGCTTTTCAAAGCATTAACAACGTAACTAGAATCTGACACTAAATTAAATGCAAATGGACAAGCCTTGAAAACTTCAAGAACTATTGAAAGCTCCACCTGTTGAGGTGCACCTGGCAAGAACTGATGCTTTACAGGTTCATTAGAATCCACCATATAAGCACCACAGCCTGTCTTAGACCCATCTGTAAATATAACACTTGCTCCTGGAATGGGCTGCGAAGCAGTTACTTTAGGGAAAACTACAGGATGTTCTTTAAAGAAAGTTAATAGTGGATGTTTAGGATAATGGCAATCTATATGTCCTGAATAGGTACAACGCAGTATTGCCCAATCATCTATGGCAGCACATAATACCTTGACTTGAGTAGAATCATAAGGAACAACTAGCGTTTGTGGTGATGTCCCAAAATATTGTAAACATTGCTGAATACCCTGTTGCGCAAGTAATGCTACAGCAGTAGGATAATACTCAATTGATTTTGCAGGTGAGATTTTAGTATAAATCCATAACAAGGGTCCTTTTTGCCATAAAATTCCCGTAGGTTGTAACTGGGTAGGCAGAATGCACAGGGTAATATCATCATTATTTTGCACTCTTTGAAGGAAAGCTCTTTGTAGCCTATCCTCTAATTTTGTTAAGGCTTCTCGGGCTGCATTGGTTAATTGCCTCGGTGAATCCAAGGCTGCATCTCCAATTAAAATATCATATAATGGTTTTAACTCATAATTGGCCATTCCTAAATTTCCTCTTATCCAATTTATATCTCCTAATAATTTTTGAAAATCATTCAATGTGCAAAGATGATCCTTCCTTAACTCTACCTTTTGTGGCATGATATGATGATTAGTTATTTTAGAGCCAAGATAATTGACAACTTTGCTCTGTTGCACCTTCTCAGGGGCAATACAGAGTCCCTTTTGCTTTAGCAGTTCTACAAGTGAGCTATATGCTTCTTGAAGAATGCTCTCCTCTTTAGCTGCTAACAGTATATCATCCATATAATGGAGGCATCTCAAGCCAGGAAAACGTGCTCTCAGGGGTTCTAAAGCAGTTGCTACAAATAATTGACACATTGTAGGACTGTTGGCCATGCCTTGTGGCAATACAACCCACTGATATCTTTTATCAGGTTCCTCAAGATTAGTGGACGGTAAAGTGAAAGCGAATCTCTCACTGTCTTTGCTATTCAGTAGAATGGAAAAGAAGCAGTCCTTAATATCTACCACAATAATAGGCCAATTTTCAGGCAAGGCTGACAGCAATGGAAGACCATGCTGTACAGGTCCCATAATTCTCATTTGTTCATTTATAGCTCTAAGATCATGTGACAATCTCCATTTTCCTGATTTCTTCTTGATGACAAATATGGGTGTATTCCAGGGAGAAAGGGAGGGTTTAATGTGCCCTTCCTCCAATTGCTCTTTCACTAATTGATATGCAGCATGTAATTTTTCAGAGGAGAGTGGCCACTGAGGAACCCAAACTGGCTCCTCCATTACCAAGGATATGGGAATGCCCTCCTCAGCGGCCCCTAGGAAAAACCCAACCCTTGTTTGGGTTTCCTAGGTACTGTTTGTATTGGCTCCTTTTTGCCTTGTAAAAATTTTCCCAGGCCAAAATCAGGATGACACCCCATGTTTTTCATAATATTTTTTAGATTTTTTGGAGTATACATTACTCAACTGAAAGCCCATGGATTTCATAAGATCCCTCCCCCAGAGGGACACTGGAAGCTCAAGGACATAGGGTTGCATAACGCCAGAGTGACCTTCTGAATCTTGCCAATTTAACAAATTTGCACTAACATTTGGAACACTGGCATAACCCAATCCCTACAATGTTTGTGAGGAAGCCTGTATAGGCCAACCTCGAGGCCAATCTTTGCTAGCTATGATACTGCGATCTGCACCTGCAATCTGCTCCAGTATCCAAATCTAGGTCCCTTCCCAATTTCTCCCAGGAAGGCACTGTGAGGCTTCCTGAAATTGCAAACCAAGAAGCAATTACATCACACTGTTCCAGAAATCGCTGTAGGGTGTGTTTTTAATTTCTTAGAGAGAAGCAGCTCGTTAAGAGCCAGAAAAATTGGGTGCGAGGAGGAAGCGCCCATGTTAGTATACTTTTTTTTTTCTTTCCTCAATTTGAGAAGTTTTTCGGAGGTTTCTCGGAGCCTCTGCAGAACTGCTCCAGCCCTCCGGTTTCCCTGTTTGTTTTGTTTCACCTGCTGGTTTTGCTTTACCTGCTTGTTTTGTTATGCAAATTACCCGTCCACTACAGCCACACAGCAGGCTTCCCTTGTTGACTTTGCGATTCTAATTACCCGTCCGCTCTTATCGCGGCTCTATTGAATTACCCGTCTGCTTTTGTCGCAGCTCTGCTATCCCGCTCCCCTTTTGTCTACAGGTGAACTTAAAAACCCGCTTTTGTCGCGGATCCTCAGTTTTTTTTTTTCTGAGAACTTACCGGTACCGCCTGACTGTAATAAGTTCTGAATCCGGAGAGAGACGTGGTAATTGTCCCCGTACGAGGCCACCACTTGTCGCGCCCGCCTTGACCAGCAAGGATGACACAACACCGGGATTCTTCTTAATACAGTTTAATCAGAACCTTGGTTAGTTGCATTGTCTCTCTCTCCCCTGGGGCAAGCCTCTCCCAGCACCTAAGTAGGGCTGGGCTGCCAACCCCAAGCAGCCACGTGGGCACTGTCCACAGGTTCACGAATATGCCAGCAGCACACGAATCCAGCCATAGCCAAATAAGGAGCTGTTTACCATAAGGAGTGTTTGCCATCGGGAAGGCAGAGGGTAGAAGCCAGCGCCATCTTTAGGGTGTGGCTACAGGCAGCTCTCTACACTGGCGACCCCACCACATGTACCTGTTAGCTGGGCATATGCTCATTGCTGCTTGCTTCTCCAAACAGACCCTGTTTCCTGCCACTCCACGTGGCCAACCCATGCAGATCCCTCTCCAGCCAGGTGCTAGTGGACGTCACTGCCTCAGTGCCAGAACCATCTATACCCTCATTGTCCACAAATCTAGCCACTTCTCTGAGCCCAGCTGCATCTCCCTTGAGGCCCCAGGTGAGTGCAAAATGGCATTAGAGCAGGGACTTCAGAAGTCTCATGAGAGGATTGTTGAAACTATAAACTGAGAGATGTATTCACTTATGGAAATTCCAGCTCTGCCACACTGACTGTATGTCTTTGGGTAGTTTACATAGCCTCTCTGAGCCTTGGCTTCCACCGGAATGGGCTTATCCTCCTGAGGCATGAGGAGGATGGTCACTGGAAGTGTCGGGCACACTGAGGGGCTGGACCATTGATCCGTCTGCCGTTTCTGTGATCTCTCCTCCCTAGGGACCAGCTGGGCTGTCCTGGCACTGCCCCTACTCCTGCCTCTACTGCTAGCCGCTGCTGCAGCAGGTGTGATCTGGAAGAAACTGGAAGGGGACCCCTGGTTTCAGTGGGTGAAGAGGCCTCAAGCAATGGTATGCCACATCTGGGGTGTATAGAGGGCATGGAGGGGTATGTAGAAGTGGGGCATTGAGAAACAGAAAGTGGGGCTGAGTTTCGAATGCTTCACACAGAATATCCAACTGGCCCAGACTGTAACGTTGGCCATCTTGTCTCAGAGTCTAAATTCCCCCTCTGGCAGTGCATTCCTTTAACCCTAGATCCAACAGCAATCTGCCCCCCAGGGAGAGATGCCTAAGCCCCTCTCTGGGAATCACTCACCTCTGTAAGAATTTCTCGGGTGCAAAGAGAAGCACCCAGACCTGAGACCCAGGAGAGAGGGTCAGAAGTGTGTGGGGTGGGAGGTAGTACAGATGCGGGCATCGTTTACAGCTCTAAATGCTTAGCTTACAACTTGACCAAGGCTGAGCATCACCAGGCCAATATTGGGGTGCTAGATACTCTGTCAGAATCCAGGAGCTGGCTGGGGGAAGGGAGAGGCCTAGAGAGGTCAAAGGAGAGCTGAACCAGGTGGGACTCTCTAGATACTCAGGGAGTGACAGGCTTTGAAGACAGAATGCTTTGTGTCCCTGTGTCATAGCAGAGAGTAGTGAGCAGTGCATTGGCCCAGCCCTGAGGCCGCCTATTCATGGCAGTCAGCAGATCTCCCACACCAGCAGGATTTCTCTCCCACACCATTTGTATCTCCCTTAATAGCCCACGTGCCTCCCCCATCGGTGGGGTAGCTCTGAGGTGCATCTGTGCAATGGCTCCTCAGGACAACTAAGGTTTTTGCTAGAGAACTGCCCCCCTTACAGCAACATTCCTTCCTCAACTGTGCTTGGTTCTGGTGTTTTCTGGAAACACCTCCCAAAGAAACAACTTCCACTTGAAACCATCTGGACTATTGCCTGGGGCTCCAGATTCAGCCAGTCCTGTTTCAAGAACCCCAAATCACTTTCTCTCCCCTTCCCTTCCTACATCAGGACTTCTCTGAATACAGATATCCGATGGCAACCTTTCAGCCCAGTAGACCTGAGTTCCCAGATGACCTGATCCTCTGTCCCCAGAAAGAGCTGACCATAAGGATCAGACCAGTCCCTCAAGCCAGAGACCCAGGCACACTACAAGCAGGACCAGAAGAGGACAGCACCGAGGATGAAGATGAGGACGAAGATGACAGTGACAGCATCCAGCCCTACCTGGAACCGCCCCTCTTCATGAAGGAGAAGCTACAGATTATGGGGTACTCAGAGACAGATGAGTCTGGGGTAGATTCAGGGGGGAGTCAAAATTCATCCACCTGGGACTCTTCAGACAGAAGCTGGCCCAGCACAGTGGGCTCTTCACTTAAGGATGAAACTGGATCTTCCAGCTGTTTGGACAAGAAGGAGCCAGATCAAGAGCCTGGTGGGGATGAGCACCAGGAGGCGTTCCCACGTCTGGAATTTTCTGAGGACTCGGGCACCTTGGAAGAGCTGCTGAAAGATGACTTCTCCAGGTGGAGAATTTGGGATTCCTTATCCCCAAAGAGAGATCTGGTTCCTGGAGAACCCCCAGTTTCTCTTCAAACACTGACTTTCTCCTGGGACAGCCACCCTGAGGAAGAAGAGGGGGAGGGAGAGGAGGAGGGAGAGGAGGAGGAAGAGGAGGAGGGAGAGGAGAATGAGTGGGAATCAGAACCCAAGGGCAGCATCGCCAGCTGCTGGGACACTTCCAGCCTGCAGAGGACAGAGGTCAGGGAGGGGATGCTGGGAGATTATATGGCCAGGTGAGTTGGCCCTGGTGGTATTGCTTCCAGTCTGGTATTGCTACCTCTACTGCACTTCCCAGGGACCAGAGACACCTCCAGGTCTCAAGAGTCACGTCCCTTCCTGAGGTAATCAAGGTCCTAGCCACTATTTGCGGATTACTCACAGGCTCTTTGTCATTTGGACTGAGCTGTAAGAAGTCAACATTTCCAGTGACCCAGCTGCTGTAGGTAACCTGTGAGGGATGGAGCTGTGGTCAGAGACTAGCCAAGTTCCAGTCTGCCCATTGTCCCAGGGATGACAGCCCTTATGGAAAATCATCCTTGGTCAAAATGAAACAGGTGAAGCCACGTGTCTGTGGACCCCAAGAACAGACACACCCTCGTCCATAAGTCATGTATAGTATGAAACAGATCTCAGTTCAAATCCCGGCTCTGCCACTTACCAGTAGTCATGTGAGCAAGCCACTCTCAATCTCTGTGCCTCAGTTCCCTCTTGTGCAGCTGTTACACGGGTATGGTGAGGCTTCAGGGAGTTTTCAGGTATGGGTGGCATGGGGCCACACATACTGTCTATGCACTAGAACCCTCCATCTGTTCAGACTCCTGGCAGACCCCAGGCGTCTCTCACCAGAGACCCCTAAGTCAAGAGTGACAAGAATACCTACCTTCCAACCTGTCTACCCTGTGGGTCACCCCATTCCTTCCTTGTCACCATCACACCTTCTAGTCTGGGGCTCTCTGAAACCAGAGCCCAACCAACTCTGCTTCTACTTCATTGTTTAAAAGAGCAGTTCCCAAAGCTAACTTTCTGGTCTAGCCTGAGCCTTTTAGTCATTCTAAATTCCAGCTCCTTTCAACCCTTAGGTCATTGACGAAAAGCCTGTGGAAAGCCCCAGAAAGGGCATGAGGATCAACACAAATGTTCATACTGTGTGCTCAGCACTTAACTTGCATGATAGCCCTGTACAGGGCATCTGGGGACCGCAAGGACATCGAGGTCAAAGTGACTGCCTTGGTGTGTGGCTTCGGCACTTGAAGGCTAAACACCTTTCTTACATATTTGTATTCTTGTCGAATTTTGCACTGTGTTTTATATCCTATTTAAATAATACTTTAATATATCTGTTGGTATAATGTCCAGAACCTTAAATAAAGAAATCTATTTTTAGAGAAAAAGCTGGAATTGGTGGAAACTAATGTACACTCAGCTGTTTGGGATACAGGGAGAATCCCTGAAATGAGACCCAGAGAACGGGGTCTGGAGGATACAGATTCCATATGACACCATAAGAAAGTGGGGAACTGAGGTGGGGTGAAGAGCAGCCAGTCGAGGTACAAGGTTAAGCAGGTCCCTGAAGCTGGAGATGAGGCCTCCATGCCCCTGGGGAGCATCTGATGTCAGTTCCTGGCCCACCAGATTTGATCCTCTGCCAAGGACAGGAGCTGAAGGACTCAGCACTGAGCAACACTCCTGCTACGTGGAGGCTGTGTTTGGTTTTGAACCTACGGTCTTTGTGGGAGCCCATTTTCAGGTTCTTAGTGGCTTTACCCAGCAGGTCTGCATAGAGAAGATGATTGGACCACGGACCTGAGTACAGGTGTCTGAGATGGTCTGTACTTAGCTGTGCTGGGGTGGGGGAGGGAGATCTTTTGCTCTACCCCTTGGCGTTTCTATAAATACCCTAGGGCAGAGACACTCATGGCCCATTGGAATAAGTTCCAGGCCCTCTTGAGGTTATCCTGTATTTTCTGTTTATCTCCACAATCTAAACCCTTCTATCTAATATTTCCTGCTGCTCTCAAGAAAACTCTGGGAAGCTGTGGGGTTGGTGGGTAGCTGCCCCACAGGTCTGACAGGTGCTAGGTAGGTATCGTACCTCGGAGCTGTATCCCCATCAGTGGGGTATGGCGGACTCCACCATGTGGGCCTCAGGGATTGAACTCAGGTCTGCAGGTTTGCATAGTGAGTGCATCTGACCCCTTCTTGTTTTTGAGACGGGGTCTCTCTAAGTTGACTGTGCTGATCTTGAGTTCACCCTACTGCCAAGGCTGGTCTTGTTCTTATATCTTCCTGCCTCAGCTTCCCAAGTAGTTGGAGTGACAAGCCTGAACCGGCCCCAGCCTCTCATGCATGTGGTGTAGGGATCCACAGACGTGGCGTGAGCAGGCTGAGTGCCAGCTGTGGCACTGAGTCCTGGGGCCACCCGCTACAATGGGGCTGGAGTTTGCTCACTGCCCTGGGAGCTCACCCAGTGGAGACAGTGGTTCACAGAAAGACATAGAACAGTCCCAGCCTCCCGACCTTAACCTCACTGCAGCAGCTCTCCACTAGGGAGGTGTCCTGGGGACACACAGTGATTACGTGGCATTGCACCTGCAGGTGTCACTGTAGGCTGCTGCCGATCAGACCCCAGACACGGGCAGAGCTGACCAGCAAGGCCAGGAGCAGGTGCTATGACCCCTCCCTCTATAATGAGTATGTGCTCCTTAGAGTATATGATTCCTGCTCTGAGTGGTGGGATGCTCAGTCCCCAGCAAGAATGGGGTCATTGGAGTGAGAAGCCACAGAGGCCAGCAGAAGGCATCAGATCCCCTGGAACTGGAGCTGCCATGTGGGTGCTGGGAGTTGAACCTGGGTCCTCTGGAAGAGCAGTTGATGCTCTTAACCGCTGAGCCACCTCCTTGCGTCCCAGTTTTAGGCCAGTGTCAGCTGTCACTTTTAACCCATGGCTTTCCAATTCACAGGTACAGGCAGTGAACAGCTTGTGGGCAGATGCAGGCATCTGTGGCCCGCTGGACTGCTGTGCAATGAGATGATCATTCCAGAAAGCAGGGCGGATCCTCCTTTTCTGATGACCCTCAACCACTTCCAACCCTAGCTCAGCAAGATTCCATTCTGAGCACCTGGGCCTGTGTGCTGCCACCTTCTGGACAGTGGTGGGATGGCAGGACTGCCTGAGGAGTCTCAACCACCCCCTTTCAACCCTGCTGAGACAAAGAAGGGATGAAATGGACAGTACATCAAGGCCCAGGGTGGACACTTGACACTGAATGAATAAATTAAAGAAATAATAAGACCCTAGGTAAGATGGCTGACTAGAGGGAAAAAGAAATTATCCTAAACAGAAATAGAGGAAGAGCTTCCGAGAGTCACCGGAAGTGATACGGGAAAGCTGGCAAAAGAGCAGGGTGACAGGGAGAAGTGAGCTGAACACAGCCTCAGCCATGCCGTCTCTGGCCAGGAGACGGGGAACAAGCCACTTCTAAAAGCAAGCGACCTGAGAGCTGGGCATGTCCACAACCCTCAAGCCTCAAATCCAGCTACCAGCTTAGCAGTCTGATGAGACAATGATTGGTGTGGCCTATGAATCAGTGGTAGAAAGAAATCCCATTGGCCACACCATCCTCAGAGAGAACCTATTGTTAAAACAAACAAACAAAACAAAACAAAAACAGACCTACTCCAGGCACCTGAGATCAGGGATTATAGAGAACATGATTATAGAGAACAGAGCATCCCCACCCCAGGAGAGGGACAGCCTATGTCCTAACTGGTACCTTCCCGAAGCTGCTCAACTCCTAATCAGAAGCATCCCCAAGGTGGACTAGAGCCATGGGATTAACTCCTGAGTTTCTACCTTCTGTCCTATCCGGTACCTTCCAACTGCTAAACTCAGAGACCCCGCCCATCTCAAGTCTATAAAATTATGGGATGCCCTGTGCTCTATGAGTTTCTGTTGAATCTCCTATTTCAGATTACCCGAGGCATTACTAAAAGGCATTCCACTTGAAATCCATCTCAGCTTTTCTCTCTGCCAACTCTGGAAAGAATCCTTATTAAGATAACTCACAGGTCCAGGCGCATCAACCTGGCCTGCCATGGCTCCTGGGAGAGAGAGCTGTTCGAGGCAGGAGGACAGGATACTGATGGGGCTCAGGCTAGGAAACCCACAGAGAACTTCCCCCTGCCGCTGGGAACAAATCAAATCAACTGAGAATTACCCTGAGTTTGATAGCTCTGATATTGAGACCAGTGGATGCATGGGTCCTGAGTCCTGGGCATGTTAATTTGTCTCTCTTTCCTCTAGCCCAAGAACTCTGAAGTTTTGGGGTATACATGATATCCAAGGCAGCATTCCTCTACAGTGGTGGTTTTAAAGGAAGCTTTGAAAATTCTAAGATAGGTCCTTTGCCCAGGCCAATGTCAGCTTCTCACTCTCCCAACACACTTGGGAGACAGCAAAAACATGGACCCATGGATGAACAAATATGAGTACAGCGCCAGTGGACCTCAGCTCAGACTCAGCAACAACATAAACCACAAGAAAGTAAGAGTCCACTTAACTGTCAAAGTGCTGAGACTACACGTCTCTTGAGCACTAAATCCTAAATGAGACACCTGTGTCAAAACCCAAACACCCCCCCCACCTCCCCACCCCGGCTCAGGGAACATCTACAAAGAGATGTAGAAAGAATGTTAGGAGCCGGAGGGTGGGAGGAGCATTGCATGATTCTGTCTTTAGGACATGACAAGGCCATTGTGCTCACAGACTCACTGCAGCTATGGTTGCCTGCACAAGATGAAGACAGAAAGACCGGTCACCACCCCAGCAGGCAGCGAGTTATAACTGAGTTATTAGCAGGAAAAGGAGATGACAGGATGGAGAGATGGCTCAGGGGATAAGAGCACTGGCTGCCCTTCCAGAAGACTCTGGTTCAAGTCCCAGCACCCACATGGCAGCTCACACCTGTCTGTAACTCCAGTTCCAGGGGTTCTGACACCTTCACACCAATACACGTAAAATAAAATTAAATAAATGACCTTTTTTAAAAAAGAAGAAGAAAGAGATGACATGAAGGGAGCAGAGGGACAGTTGGGAGGACCTGGGGAACAAGATGAGTGTGGAGGGGATGCATATGATCAAGACACACTGTTTACATGTGTGAAACTGCCAAAGAATAAATAAAAGTTATTCTATGTTGAAAGAAAGGAAGAGAGAGGGGGGAGGGAGGGAGGGAGGGAGGGAGGGAGAGGGAGGGAGGGAGAGGGAGGGAGGAAGGAAGGAAGGAAGGAAGGATGGAAGGAAGGATGGAAGGAAGGAAGGAAGAAGGAAGGAAGGAAGGAAGAAGGAAAGAAAGAAAGAAAGAAAGAAAGAAAGAAAGAAAGAAAGAAAGAAAGGAAGGAAGGAAGGAAGGAAGAAAGGAAGAAGGAAGGAAGGAAGAAGGAAAGAAAGAAAGAAAGGAAGGAAGGAAGGAAGGAAGAAAGAAAAATTTATGTAGAGACCCACAGAGGTTTCCTAGTGAGAACTTACTCAGGGTCCCAGAATATGAGCTTGCTTTACCCAGCAGGGCTGCATAAGGGGATGATTTGACCACGGGTGTGGTTACCAGGTGTTTGGAAGGGTCTACACTTGGCTGTGCAGTGTGCTTTGATCTTGCAAGGATGGAGTCTTTTGCCCCATCCCTAGACATTGTTATAAAAAGCTCTTTTGAATAAACAGAGGGGCCGTTGGATAGTGATCCAGGCCCTCCTGAAGCTATCCTGTGTTTCTGTCTTTCTCCTCTTGTTATCTTTCTAAGAGTTTCTTAGCCCTCTCCCCTCCTCATAGGAACTCTTTTAAAAGGTGGGAGCCCAAAATTTCAGCTGACTCTCCCTGGCACTTCTGATCTTTGAAAACCCAGAGAGAAACTGACTATGCTGGCTAGTTTTATGTCATCTTGACACAAGTTATAGTCATCTGAAAGAAAGAAACCTCAACTGAGAAAATGTAGCCATAAGGTCCAGGTGTAGGGCTTTTTTTTTTTTTTTAATTAGTGATCGATGGGGAAGAGCACAGCCCATTATAGATGCAGCCATCCCTGGACTGGAGGTCCTAGGTTCTGTAAGAAAGCAAGCTGGGCAAGCCATGAGGAGCAAGCCAATAAGCAGCACCCCTCTATGGCCTCTGCATCAGTTCCTGCCTCCAAGTTCCCACAGGGTTTGAGTTCCTGCCTTGGTTTCCCTTAATAGACTGTGACTCCAGATAAGTGAGACAGGTCAACCCTCTCCTCCTCAAGTTGCTTTTGCTCAAGGGGTTTGACCAGCAAGAGCAACCCTGACTAAGATGCTGGTCCAGCACGTCATTTTTTAAATTCTTGATTTCCTCCTTTTCATTCCTTCTTGCCCCTTGAAGTTTAGTAGGACTTTGATTTTAGCATATATGAAAATGAAATGTTACGTGTTTATTGTTATTCCCCTTCGTGTGTGCATCTCAGTTTTTCATGCACTTTTCCCCATCGGCAGCAATATTTTCCCCTTAGTCCCTCATCCTCATGTCTTTTTTATTTACCTTCTTAATCTTTTTAAAAATGTAAATAATTAAAAAGCCAGACATGATGGTGCACACCTATAACCCCAGCACTTGGGAGGCAGAGGCAGGAGGATCTCTGTGAGTTTGGGGCCAGCCTGGTCTACAGTGAGATCCAGAGCAGCCAGGGCTGTTACACAGAAAAGCCCTTTCTCAAAACAAACAAACAAATATACTTACTTTATGGGTATGTATCTGAATGTGTATCTGTGCACCATGTGTGTGTACAGGCCCGGGGAGATCAGAAAGGGCGTCAGACCCCCTCGAATAGAGTTGCAGGAAGATGTGAGCCACTGAGTGGGTGCTGGGAACCGAACTCAGGCCCTCCACAAGAGCAGTAATCATTCTGAACCACTGAGCCGTCTCTCCAGCCCTTGTTACTCTTTTTAATGTTTTAGCTATTATTTTTATACCCTTCTTGTACTTATCTAATTTTTATTTTGAACATCCTCATTTACTGAACAACCTTCTTGTCTTCTCCCTTTTCTCCTACTGTTTCCAACCTGGCACCCTCTGCTCTTTCCTGCAAACGCCTTCTCCTTTCTCCTCGGGTTCATTTAACCCTTTGTCTCTTCTTTCTCTCCATCCCCTGCCTCATCATTGATCTCACCTGTGCTAACCCCACTGACCTTTGACTCTGCAGCACACTCTACAGTTTCCCACAGGCACTGGCGATGTCACTGGTGGGCTGTGACCAGCTTTAAGCCTGTTTCTATGTTTCACACGGTTTGGCATTGCTGCTGTTCCAACAGTTTGTTTTCTCCTTGCCAAGAGATGCTGGGGGTTAAGCCTCGAAGAAGAGACAGCTTGGTGAGATCCTTCCCTCCCCAAACCGGGCTAGCCAAAGTGTTGGATGCAAATCCCCAATGCAGAAACACAAGACTGAAGAAATGCAAGACATCTGGGTTCCCCCAGGAGCTCCTCGCTCCACAGCAGATGATCTACTGAATTAGGTCAAGTGTTTCCTGGTAAAAACGATGAAAGAGGATATTATATGCAGACGTAGTCCATCCAGCTCCCAGGAAAGTCAACACCACCAACCCTGACATTTCCCTTCTGCTTCACCCAATGTATCAACGATTCCCACGGGTTTATTATTATTTGAATCACTTCTATTTTCACCCCAGATCTCAATTTTCTTGCTGACTTTTTCTTCCAGGTTGTTGACTTGCTCATTCATTTTGTTGACAACAAAGAAACATGACTCCAGACTGACTTCCAGACTAGGCAAAGGATTCTTGCAAACGGAGGGGCTGGTGAGAGGGCTCAGTGGATAAGGCATTTGCCACAATAGCATGAGGACCAGAGTTTGGGTCCCAGCACCCACATTAGAAGCCAGGCAGACATGGAGGCCCCTCTGCACTCAGGAGGTGGAAATGGAGGATTTCCTGGGTAAGCTGGACAGCGACACTCACTGAGTCAGAGAGCTCTGTGCTGAGAGACCCCGCTTCAATAAACAGAGACCGAGGATGGCACCTGGAGGTCAACTTCAAGCCTCCACACGTACACACATACAAATGAAGTTATGTAAATGGGCATACAAGCACACACACCACATACACATGCCAAAGTAAGTGAATAAATGAAGGGAGTGGGAGGCCAGTATCTGGGGGTGACTTACATGTGAGACAGGCAGAGATCCCCAAGTCCTGCTTCATATAGGTGAGTATGCTTTGTCTCACACACTTGCTCTCTGGGCAGCAGGGGTTGGGGTGGGGGCTGTCAGTACTGCTCAGTGACCACAGCACAGGTGGGTGTGCCACAAGACAAATCAGGACCATAGTTCCCAGACTGTGACCTGTAGATGTATCCGGCTTGTTAAATAAGAAACACAGAACCGATTGCAGAGTTAAAAACCACGAGGTCAGAGCAAGAGCGGAAAACCTTACCCTTCACTGCTTCTGCCGTTCTTCCTCTCTGCAAGAGAACTACTTCTCTGCGTCCTGTCTATTTAAAAACTTTCTGTTCTCCTCTCTCATTGGTTGTAAACCCAGCCACATGACCTCCTCGTCACTGCTTGTTTGTACAGACCTCCAGGTCTTCTATGGTTGGTATTGAGATTAAAGGCGTGTGTCTGCCATGCTGGCTGTGTCCTTGAACACACAGAGATCCGCCTAGCTCTGCCTCCCAAGTGCTGGGATTAAAGGCGTGCCCCACTACTGCTCAGCTTCTGCTCTGGCTTGCTCTGACCTCAAGGCAACTTTATTGACATACAAATAAAATCACATTTCAATACAAATAAAATATCACTATAGTGACCTGTAACATCACATTGTCTATATGGCCTATGGCTCCATCGATGACTGCACTACCATCTTCCCTGGGTTCATTCCCGAGTGTACAAAGTGATCTCATCTGCTTTAAAGAACACAGACCCACAGTTCTGTCTATATCTACATGAGTCAGCCCTATGAGTCACTGCACAAAGACACTTAGGACCCAGTCCAGCCCAGGAAGCAGGCTCCTGAGCATGAGGTGACAAGCACTCCAAGTGTGAAGAGCAGTTTGCATAAAGTGCAGAGTCAGGAGTGTCTATCCGTTCCCCCCTTACTGCTTTATGTGAACTCTAGAGGAGGAAAGCATGGGTCAGCCCTGTCCTGGTGCATAAAACCATCAGCAGATGGGAGTGTCCTCCCTGATATTATCTGATAATATTCCAGCCTCAGTTTCTCTGGGAAGCCAAATTCCCATAGGGCTTTGGGGCCCCACATTCCCACCTCTGAACCTTAGGCCAAGTTCCCCCTCTTCTATATTTCAGCATCTTAAACTGTGTTACGACCCCATTTGGGGGAGTCACATAACCCTGCATGGGGGCATCACATAACCCTGCATGGGGGAGTCACATAACCCTGCATGGGGGAGTCACATAACCCTGCATGGGGGAGTCACATAACTGAATGAAGGGAGTTGCAAAAAAAAAAAAATTGGCAACAGTAAAATTTCTGACATGCATCATGTAGTGGATCTGGGGTGTTTCCAGCAATGTTCACCATGCTGCATGTGTTGCTGTCTTGGTACTGCATGTGTTGCTGCCTTGGCACCTGGCTCCACACATGCTGTCATGCCACACGATGCCAGTGGTCACTGCCTGAAACACATCAGGTCAGATATAACTTACAGATTGTGGGTTTTATTTTTATTAATATTTATTTGTATAGCTGTGACAGAAATGTGAAGGTCAAAGGACCACTTGAGGGAGTCAGTTCTCTCCTTCCACCACATGGGTCCAGGACTTGAACTCAGGTTGTCAAGCTTCGTGGCAAGTGCCTTCACCTGCTGAGCCCTCTCACTAGCCCCATAGAACAGGGTTTTTATTGTGCACTAGTTTCTACTCTTATAGAAACATAATGGCTTAATTATGATATCTTATATATTTTTATTTTATGTGTAGAAGTACCTGACTGTATGTCTTTGTACCACATGCATGCAGAGCCCACAGAAGCCAGGAAGGCATCTGACTACCTGTGACTGGAGTTACAGATGGTTGTGAGCCTTCACATGGTTGCTGGGAATTGAACCCAGGTTTTCTGTAAGAGCAGCCAGTGCTCTTAACCACTGAGCCATCTCTCCAGCCCCGGCTTAATTAGGAGAAACAAAGACTTTCAGTATTTTCCTATCATCATTCCTCAGTGGGTATGAAATCAGCACATCTCTGGGTTATATTGTGTTGGAATACTTGATATTAAGATTGATTTGATTTGATTTTACTTATATGTAATATGTGGGGGTGGATATGCGCATGTAAGTGCAGGTGCCCACAGAGCCAGAAAAGTGCATATGATCCCCTGGAGTCAGAGTTCTAGGCAGTTGTGAGCTGCCCACCATGAGTGATTGTTGGGAGCTGAACTCAGGTCCTCTGCAAGAGCAGCAAGCTCTTCAGCACTGAGCCAGCTCTCCAGCCCCAGACTACTCGGTTTTAAAGATTTGTGTTTGAATTGCTGGCTTAAGCCTCATTTTTAAAAAAGTCATAAAAAATTGTTAAAGAAATTTTGTCTTGGGATTAGGACACAATTTCCAAAACTTCCTCAAATAGCCCTAAAAATGGTCTGCCATTTTGTCCTACATGTTTATGAAAGGCTATGTTCTCAGCATTGATGACTATAAAATTATAATCAACCCTGACTAATCTTGAAGGTGCTCTGGGCCCTACAGTAGCAAACACTCAGCCAAGATTTAATTATTTCTATAAAAATAATCAAGCACATTCATCTCATTAGTATGCACATTTGCCTTTGTATACTAATGAATGGCAAAAGTCTGCATACAAGTAATTGCTTTAAAAATGTCTCTGATTTTATATCAGTAAACATTTAATTTGTATACATGCGCATGCACACACACACACACACACACACACACACACACAGGGTTATGTAAAGATTTCTTAGGAGGAAAAGGGTCTTAAGTGGGAAAAATTGAAGAAGCTATGTCCTAAGTAATGAACCAAATGGAGGCCTCATCAGCAGTACTTGGTGTGAATGTCCCCCTGAACTTGGCCTCAGAAACATGCCAACTTGACCTCCTGAGTGAACAGATACCACCATGCTCTTGGTTCCTCATTTTGTAACGGGGTTAGTATTACTGTTGCTGTGATGAAACATCATGACCAAAGCAACTTGGGAGGAAAAGGTTTATTTGACTTACACTTCCAGGTCACAGTCCATCACTGAGGGAAGTCAGGACAGGAACCCAAACAGGGCAGGAACCTGACATCTATAGAATCAGTTTTTCTATAGCTTAGGGGTCATGTTTCAAAGGGGACTAGCCATGGGCTTGCTCCCATGCACACTCAGTCAACCAACAAATATTACCCAGTATCTGCTCTGTGTGTCAGCCCACACACAAAGGTGTGCTGGGCAGCACATTTCAGGTCTCGACCCCAAGTCAGCACTAAGGGAACAGAAAACAGTGGCATGCTCTCTGGGCTCAGGCTACAGCACTTAACTTACAGCAGACAGGAGGCTCACACAGTGTGCCTTTCCGGGAGGAAGATTTGAACAATGAACAAGGGAAAGGGGATGGGAAGGATGTTCTAGGCAATGGGAACATCTTGTGCCAAAGCCCAGAGGTAAGCTAAAGGGAGGAGTGATGGAGACGTCAGACAGAAAACAAGGGCTTTTCTCATGGCCTGAGCTGGAATCAGCGAGGAGAATCTGATGCTACATGGCCCTGCTAGCTGATGTTAGTTAGATGACTGCCCCTCTAGAATTCCGCCAAAGGATGTTCATTGCTCTCAGGACACTTCCTCACCAGGAATTAAAGAGCTACCTGCTTCTAGACACCCAGGAATCCAGAGACCTCATATCAGGCCAAACCTCACTTGACACTCTACAGGGAGAGATGTTTACCACACTCACCAGTACAACCTACACAGGTTTGTTAGGGAGAGCTATCTCTGTAAGTGAGAGAGCACGTCTCCCTGACCCAACACCTTCGCTTCCTCTCTAAAATTCGTTATGCAGAAAGGGTCTAGGTTCTCCTGCATTCAGCACCCTCCAAATGTTTGTAAATGGTTCTTGTATCTCTCCACCACCCCAACCCAGGCATCTTTCTTCAATCATGACTATATCACGTTGGCAAGTTACACTGGACAATGCCAAGTATGGGTAGACTACAGTTCTGGTAGGAGTTTTTAAAGATTTATTTTATGTGTGCACCATGTTCCTGCAGTTCCAGCAGAGGCCAGAAGAGGGCATCAGATTCCCCTGGAACTGAAGTTACAGATGGTTGTGAGCCATCATGTGGGTGCAGAGAACTGAACCCAGGTCCTCTGTAAAGGCAATAAAGCTTTTAACCACTAATTTATCTCTCTTAAAGGGTTTTTGGAAATTATTATGAGCTGGAATTGCCAATCACATGCACATTTTGGGAGGAGAAACAATCCCAGGTGGCTCTGGAGAAGTGAGAATTTGGCCAAGGAAGAGGAAATAGCATTCCAGGAAGGGCTTAGCACTGGCAAAGGCCCATCTTTGCTACCTGTTTGTCTATCAACCTTGTCTTTTCCTTGCAGAAGTTAATAGGGCTCCTTGTAGTGATCTGAGTGAGAAATGCCCCCCGCAGGCTCATTTGAACACTTGTTCCCCAATTGGCGGCACTATTAGATGGGAGGGGGATTAAGAGGTGTGGCCTCACTGGAGGAAGTACATCACTGGGGGTGGGCTCTAAAAGTTCTTAACCTCTGCTGGGCAGTGGTGGCACATGCAGGTAGATCTTGTGAGTTCGAGGCCAGCCTGGTCTACAGAGCGAGTTCCAGGACAGACAAGGCTACACAGAGAAATCCTGTCTCAACCCTCACCCCCCCCAAAAAAAACAGAGTTCATAGCCTAATCATACTTCCAGTTTGCTCTCTCTGCTTCATGTTCACAGTCAAGATGTGAGTCTTCAGCTTCCTGCTCCTGCCACTGTGCCTGCTGTTTGTGCTGCATCTCCTCACTGTGATGGACTCTTACGCCTCTGGAACTGTGTCATAGTCAGGGTTTCTACTGCTGTGAAGAGACACCATGACCACAGCAACTCTTATAAAGGAAAACATTTAATTGGGGTGGCTTACAGTTTCAGAGGTTTCATTATTATAATCATGGTGCAACATGGTGGCATGCAGGTGTTGGAGAAGGAGCTGAGAGGTAGGCTTTGGGCTTTCAAAAACCCATGCCAGGCCCAACCCCCCCCCTCTCTTTCTCCTTGTGGATCTTGACTCACAGGTAAGAGGAAGTAAACTGTCTCACTGGGTGTAGCTTGAGGATATACAAGACCTCAAAGCCTGCCTTCACAGTGACACACTTCCTCCAACAAGACCACACCTACTCCTGATAGGGTCCGAGAGTCATCCCACAAAAGACCACCATTCACGCATACAATCAACAAGAGCATTTATTTCTTGAGAGTAAAATTTCCAGCATGCAGGGGTCAGCCATGTAACAAGATGGCGACCCTGAGAGAAGCTGGCAGGCCCCTTTCAAGCATCGCTAGGGGAACTCCAGCTGTGGCTAAGTGTACTTTGAAGTGATTGGATATAGACCCTTACTGGTACAGGAATGTCATTTTATGATTGCCTCATGACATCTGGTCAGCAACAAAGGTTGTAGTGTCTGGGGTCTGTGTGCTGTGTCAAGGGTCTGTTTGACTGAAAATAACAAGAACAGTTCCTGCTTGTGGCTGGGTAGGACCCTGACTGGCTACTAGACTAGACATACTTCCTGAGGGTCTGGTTGAAGCCAGACATGAGACAACATAGGATGGTGGGGTAATGTGGGGCAGAGATCTTAGCAAACTGCCCCTTGGAAAAGCAACAACAAAAAACCAACTAGCCCTGTTAGGGTCCTTCCTGTTATAAGAGGGGATGGCAGCTTCACTCTAACAAGGCCACACCTCCAATTAGAGCAACTCCTTTTGGGGCCATTTTTTTCAAACCACCATAAACTATGAACAAAAAACAAACTCTTTTGTAAGTTGCTTCTGGTCATGGTGTTTATCACAGCAACAGAAAAGTAAGTAATACACTCCAATAATCATCTTAGAAAATGCAGTTATGCCACAGGAAGAAAATAAAATGGCTTCTAAATCCACTACCACCCAGAGATGGTTCCATTCTTGTTTTCACACTCTTCAAGGCTTCATCTCTGTTGATGGTGGGATGAGTTTTACTGGTGTTGTCTGTGGGTTATCTGTGCTGTTTCTTATTTCAGAGTGCTCAGCGAATCTTTACCAGGACATAATGTTTCCACCATTGTTATTGCAAAGCCTATGTTTATTTTGTGTATCTGTTACTTTACCCATGGCTCAAACCACAGACCCCACAAAAGCCACCTAAGGAAGGAAGGACTTACTGTGGCTCATGGTTGACAGTGTAGTCCATCGTGGCAGGGAAGGCATGGTGGTAAGAGTGTGGGTGACTGCTTACATTGTATCTGCAGTCTGGAAGCAGAGAACAGTGAAAGATGGGGTCAGCTCACTTTCCATTTTTCACTCAGTGGGACCCCAAACTGCAAAAAGGTACTGCCCAAACTTAGTGTGGATCTTTCCAACTCAATTAATCTAGACACTCCCTCACAGATGTGTCCAGAGTTTTGTTTCCACCGTGAGCTATAGACCAATCACTGTCTATCGCTACTGTGAAAAGACACCATGACCAAGGCAGCTTTTATAAAAGAAAGCATTTAATTGGGGGCTGGTTTACAGCTTCAGAGGGTTAGTTCATTATCATCATGACAGTGAGCATGGCACTAGAAGAGTAGCTGAGAGCTACATCCTGGTCCACAAGCAGAGAGAGAGAGTCAGAGTCAGAGTCTGGGTCTGGCATGGGTTTTTGAAAGCTCAAAGCCTGCGGCGAGCTCCTCGACCAGCGAGGAAGAACGACCACCATTCGAGGATTCTTCTCAGATCACACTTTATTGGAGCGCCTCTTGATTAAGGGAGAGCGGGAGGTGAGGGGCTCCAAGAACCAAAAGGCAGCTGCTTATATAGGGAACCAAGCGAACGGGTCAATCTGTGATTGGATCCCGCCAGAATGCAAGCACGGGGAGCCACGGGATAGGCTGAGGACATAAGGCCAAATTACCATATACACGCATGCGCAAACCTTGAGGCACGCAGCCCAGCAAGCACAGCCAAATATGGAGTTGTTTACAGCAAAGCTGTCAGGAAGTCGGCACCATCTTAGAATGGCAGCTCCCTACAAAAGCCCACTCCAATGGCACACTTTCCTCCAACCAGCCACACCTCCTAAACCTTCTAATGTCCTATCAAAGAGTTCCACTCCCTGGTGACTAAGCATTCAAATAGATGAGCCTATGGGGGCCATTCTTCTCCAGCCATTTCAGTGAGTCTGAATCCAATCAAGTGGACGATCAAGATTAATCACCACATCTTACCTTGGATGAAAACATTGTTATTCATTTAACCAAAGCCTGAGACATAGAGTGCCCTCTTGCTCTTGTGGGCTGTGTGTGTGTGTGTGTGTGTGTGTGTGTGTGTGTGTGTCTGTGTGTGTGTGTGTGTGTCTGTCTGTCTGTCTGTCTGTGTTTGTCGTCTCTGTGTCTGTGTGTTTCTCTGTCTTTTTCTGTATCTCTTTCACACAGACAAAATAGTGTTTCCAATTTATTTTTAAATTATATTATTTGTTTGTTTGTGGGGGCTGTGAGTGATGTGGCACCTGAGTGTGGAGTTCAGTAGACAATTTGGAGGAGCTGGTTCTTTCCTTCCACCCTGTAAGTCCCAGGAATCCAACTCAGGCTGTCTGGCTAGGCAGCAAGTGCCTTTACCTGCAGAATCAGTTTGCTAGTCCCCAAATTCTTTAACATCTTATTTTCTGTTCTAGTTTGCCTTCCATTACCATGACCAAAAACAACCTGGGGAGATGGCTCAGTGGTTAAGAGCACTGGCTGCTCTTCCAGAGGACCTGAGGACCTGAGTTCAATTCCCAGCAACTACATGGTGGATCACAACCATCCATAATAGGATCTGATGCCCTCTTCTGGTGTGCAGGCACACATGAAGAGCCCTCATACATAAAATATAAATAAATAAGCAAATAAATAAATGAATAAATAAATAAATAAATAAATAAATAAATAAATAAATAAATAAATAAAAACTGGGAAGAAAGCATTTATTTCAGCTTGCACTTCCAGGTCACACTGTCCATGGCTGAAGTCGTGATTGAGTGCTGAGTACTTGCTTACTCTCCAGCTCATTCTCAGCTAGCTTTCACATGCAGCCCAGGCCCATCTGCCTAGGAATGGTACTGCCCACAGTGGGCTGGGCTCTCCCATATCAATGATCAACCGAAACAATCTTTCACAGACATGGCTGCAGGCCAATCTGACCTAGGCAGTCCTTCAATGGCAACTCCCTCAAATGAATCTAGGCTATGGCAAGCCCACAGCTGGTGCTAACTAGGACATGTCCCCTTCATTCCTGTGTGACCTAGACAGTCACAGCTATGGACCTCATCAGGTTCTGTAGTTATACTTTCTTGTCAGGATTGCCAGCCTGTAAATAATGACATATAGACTTATTAAAAATTATAAAAACTCAGCCTTAGCTTAGCTTGTTCCTAACTAGTTCTTTTAACTTAAATTAACCCACATTTTTAAATCTATGTTCTTTCACAAGGCTCATTACCTCATCTCTGTACTGTCCATTGAAGAGTAAATCTGATTAATCTTATCAGTAAAAATCAGGTTGGCTAGCCATTCCACCTTTCTTCTCCCAGAGGTCTCTCTGTCTGGAAGCCCCACCTATCTCTCCTGCCTAGCTATTGACCATTCAGCTTTTTATTACACTGATCACAGCAATACACACAGTGTACAAATATCCCACAACAAGTTTCCTTCCTCTCCTGTACTCCAGGAGCCCCAAGGAAAGCCTTCCTGCTCCACAGATCAGGTGTGGCTGCCGCTTGTCCTAATGGCCGGTTGCCTTGACCCACCACTGTCTCCTCACACCATGGGTCCCTTCTTGGTGCTTTGTAGCCTAACCCTCTAGACATAGTCTTCCCACTCCAGCGTGTCTTTAAAGTCATTAAAGCCCCCTTCTCCACCAGGGTCCATTCCTGAGGGTCTTCACTACAAAAAGGTTGGTTCCTAAGGGGCGAGAGACTATGGGTCCAGTCAGAACTGGGAAGCAGCCAGCATCCCACAGAGTACTATTCTACACTTCCATATATAAGGAATACAGAAGGGACTGTGGTACCTGTGCTGCTCAGTTGTTTTGGGGTTTTGTGATTTTGGGTACTTGTTGTTGTTTGTTTGCTTGCTTGCTTGCTTTTGCCAACTTGACATAAAGTAAGGTTGAGAAGAGGGAAATAACCCCATCAGATTGTCCTGAAGAACCATTTCTTCATTAACAGTTGGCATGAGAGGGCCCAGCTCATTGTGGGCAGTGCCAGTCCTGGACAGCAGGATGGTCCTGGGTCTGTAAGAAAGCAAGGCATGGAGGGCAAGCCAATAAGCAGCACTCCCCCATGGCCTCTCTCAGCTCCTGCCTCCAGATTCCTGACCTGTGTGAGTTCCTGCCTTGGCTTTCCTCAGCGACGGACTGTAACCTGTAAGCTAAATAAATCTTTCCTTCTTGAGGTGCTTTTAGCCATGGTGTTATCACAGCATAGAAGACAGATCAGGGCAGTGCCAGGGCTAGTCACATGACAGAGCTGGAAAGGCGAAGCTGGAAGAGCCCCAGAGGCCACACAGCCACTGCTAGGGTGCCACCCAAATGGGGTCCCAGTGAGTGAGAAGTGCCTGGTTCTCCAGTGTGCCTCCAGTGCCTCCCATGGGCTCAGCCTGTCAGGAGGCCACTGGCAAATTTGAGGCAAGTAATTTCTACAAATTACAGATAGGGTATATCTGGTTCTCGGGTTAGTTAACTTTAGCAGAGCTTCAATATTAAATTCTAACACAGAAAAGAAAATTAGCTGGGGGCGTGGCATATGCCTTTAATTCCAGCACTCAGGAGACAGAGGCAGGTGGATCTCTATGAACTCAAGGCCAGCCTGGTCTACAAAGTTCCAGAACAGGCTCCAAAGCTACACAGAGAAACCCTGTCTTGGGGGGAAAAAGGCAGGAAGAAAGGGAAAAAGGGAGGGAGGGAGGGAGGGAGAGAGAGAGAGACAGAGAGAGAGAGAGAGAGAGAGAGAGAGAGAGAGAGAAATCCATATATCAGAGCCCATTCCATCTAAAATGCCAATCCCAGGGCTGAGGGCACAGCTCAATATAACTTACTATGTTCTCATGTGAGGTAGATGAGTTTGATCCCCTTGGTCTGCAGCTGACAATGGGGCCAGGCAAATGTGCTACAGGGCTACAGGTCCTTTATCATGTGCACCCTATACCTAGCCCAAATAGACTCCTCCCATCATCTCTGGGGCCCAGCAAGAAGAAGAAAAACATTTCTTAAACACTCACACCTTCAATACCATGAAGTCCAACTTCATCTCCATGGACACTGCTATCCAGGAGTGCTCTTTGACGTGGAATAAGATCTGGGGGAGGAATTTCAATCTTCACTACCACAATCTAAAGTCCTATGGTATTGCTGATTCTGGCCTCTATAACGCAGCAGAAAGAACTCCCTTGGTTATTATTACCTTTTTCTCTGTGCGTGTGTGCGTGTGCATGTTTGTGTGAGTAGGAGCAGGCACATATGTGTGGAGCTTGGAGGACAGCCTCAGCATCAGCACCTGCTTCCACATTCTTTGAGACAGCATCTCTGTTGCTCTCTGTGGCATCCACAGGCCAGCTAGACCACCAGTGTCCGCAGATCCTCCTGCCTCTCGCCCACCTGCCTATAGGAGTTTGGGGATCACAGATATTGGAACCACAAGTCCATCCAGCTCCACTGAGGGTCTGGGTCTGAACACAGGCCTTCATGCGTTCTTGAAAGAGTCCTCCCCACTCCAATTTCCCCCACTTTTTATAGTTTCTTCATCCAAGATTCAAGTTTAAGATTGCCTGGGCTTCCCACCTCAGCAGCCTTGCCAGGAGGAGGCTGTTCCAAGTGCACTGTTCAGCCTAGGGGGATGGGATAGGTGCCTTAAGCCCCAGACATTCCTTCAGCCAGAATCAAGCCAAGGAGTCATTGCTGAAGGAACGTTCTGATTCCCCCCTCACTTGCCCCATCCTTTACTTCTTGTAATGAATTCTTAGGGCAGGCTTTGATATGTGCTGATTGCTACCTGATAAGACTGTATTTGGGCTTTGCGGTTCCCTCTCAGTGTGCTGATACACCACCAGGGGCCTCAGGATGAATCAGTCACCAGACCAGATAAACAAGCCCTTCTGCTGAGGTGCCTCATCTGCACTCAAGAAGGGAACCTCCCTTGGATCTCACCCAGGCTCTGGAATTCCTCAGCACCAGACTAGGCACCTTTGTACCCCTGCCCCCACGGGCCTGGATCTTAGTCTGCTCTCCTCTCCCCGCCCTATGCCAGGCGGAGCCAGCTGCCAAAGCGGCAGGACTTCACACACACAGCCCAGCCTCCTTGCAGGGTCCAGAGCCGAGGTCCAAAGGGGCCCTGGCGGGACCCAATGAAGATACTATTGACCATCTTAGCTGTGGGAACCCTAACCGGTGAGTGCTTCCTAACCTGTCCTCAAATCCCCCTGCCCCAACAGCCAAGGAGCACATTTGCCTCCTCGTGCCCCAAGAACCTCCTAACATCCAGTTTCATTTTCTTCCTTGCTGGCACTGGACTGGGGGCCGGGTTTTTTCTGGAGACAGAGATGGCCTACTCCAGGTAGCTGGAGGGGATGCCAGAGTACCCCTAGACCTAGCTTCTTGAAGGGACTCAATTGACCTTCCAGTATGCAGGCATTGGCCAGCTGTCTGAACTGGGGGTGCTGAACAGTAGGTAGCGTCTTAGCCTGGGGGTGGGGACCTACTTCATGTTCAGCTTCTGACTAAAGAGAAGGTGACAGGCTAGACAAAGCTGGAGTCAGGCCATCCATTGCCTCTGTCCTTGTCTCCTCAGGCCACTCTGGCTGGATCAGTAAAAGCACTTTCCTTCAAGAGTGGCCAGATGGGCTGCACTAACATGCCCGGGTGCCCCTAGAAAGGAGACTACCACTGTGAAGTCCAATAAAGTGAATTTGGGGGTTCATACCTATGAGAACTTCACATGAGCTGTGGGCATGGCCTGTTCTCCTGAAATGGTTCTCAGAAGCCAGAGCTCAGGCCTGATGGAAGGAAGTGGTCCAGCCGTCTCATGGACCTCCTCCTTGTTTAATGCAGAATTCTGTCCCTAAAAAAACAAACGGGCTCCGGCTCCTCTCTCCAGACATACAGAGGGGCCCTTAGCATCAGCAGGACTTCCTCACAATCCAGCCTGTGACAGGCTGTGGAGATTAGAAACCACGATCCCCCACCACCACCTCCGCAATTCCCCAAAGTGTGTTCTCTTATGTCCCACAAGTTGTGGTGTGGAGCTGTGACTCTCCTGACACTTTAAGAGGGGGTGGGGACACAGAAAGGAGCCCTGGGGTGACAGGATTCTAACATTAGCCTCAGACACAGGCTCCCACCCCAGCTTTCAGGCTGGCTCCAGGTCACTGTGGATGTTGGCTATGCATTTTTGTTTTGTTTTGTTTTTCCTTAGCTCCCACACCAGCTGATACATGGTTTTTCCACACAAATGTGAAACCTGTCTTTTATAAAGTGGCCGGACAGCCAGACTCCTCAGCATACATCTCCGTTCCCGGGTTTCACAATGTAGACTTTCAACCAGGAAGTGTAGGGATGACGCAGGCGGGAAGGGGAGAGCAGATGGATTTCAAGAGGGAAAGAGGAAAGAGAGGCCTCATTGACCCCCTAAGTTAGGAGGGGCTCTGCCCACGTAAGAAAGCCCACTCGGGTCCTCCCCACCCTAATTCCCTTCAATTAGGGATGCTTCCAGCCTCTTCCAGCCAGACATCCTCCCCAAGACTGTCCCTAGTAGCAGCCTGCCCTGCAGCAGAGTCTAATCCACCCGGAGGGGACATTAAACTCACCCCAGAGAGACCCCAGCCTTCTCTCAAATCCACTCTCTCCTGCGTGGGTCTCACCCCCGTGTCCACCTAGAAGCCTCTACTGAAGTCTGTATTACCTCTGCCGGTCTCTTGTCCCCAGCCTAAGACCCAGCCCCATAGAGAATTCTAGAACGGGCCCCAAATCTGCCCAGCCCGGGATCCGAGCAGAATGATAGACACATCTCAGGCTCAGCAGCACAGCCACCACACCGGGTGGCAGTGGGAACTCTGCAACCCTGTCCCCAAGGTCCCACTGTGTGAGCTGTGGGAAAGCCTGGAAAACAAAGGTTGTCACAGCTGCTGCCCCAGCCTGCCCCAGATTCGGGGAGGTGTAACCAGGGGACCTGCAGAAATAGGGACAGGCTCTTCTGATCGTCTGCCCACCCTCACCCCTGCAGCGCACAGGCCCCTCTTGAGAGAGCCATGTAGACTTGAACTGTAGGAATGGCCACCCTCCCCTCAAGCCCATCATCTGCTCGTGGCTGTAGTCAGGTGTGAGGGAGGCAGGCACGTACACATCAAAGACATATGTACTCAAGGCCTTCACTCAAAGCTCTGCACCTGTTCCTTTACTCACCCTCGCCAACCAGGCTGTTCTAAGTATGTTCAGAGCTGGAGCAGCTCAGCCGCCATTATCTGCCCCTTCTTCCTCACCACGGGTGGGGGCTGGTGCTTCAGAGGCCCTCCCTGGTCACCCTGGAACCCAGGCCTGTCTGGCCCTTTCCTTGTCTAAAGCTGAACAAAAGGCCTGAGCTGGAAACGATGGCTGACAGACAGGTTCTGTCTTGGTTTGGGGTTGGGGTTTGGGGGACTAGGGGTTGAAGCTCTGCTCTGTCTCAGAGCCTACACCCCCAGCCTGTGTAGCAAATTCCCTAGCCAGTCTTTTGTCCTTCTCTCTCCTTCCATCCTCCTTGAACTGGTGCCCCCTCCCCAGGACTCAGATCACTAACACCCCCACTTAGCAGAGGTGGAGGATGACACTCCTTCCCCCACACTCCTGCTTTCCAGCCCCTCCCTTACACTCGGGACAGCCAGAGTCCTATGGAGAGCTGGTCACCCTCCTCGCTCCACTGCTCAGCTGAGCAGTCCATGGAGCCCTGGGACCCTGTCAAATGCTAACTGTGGCACTGGTCGATATGACTAGCTCATTCATGAAATGGAAACATGGTAGTCACCATCTCATAGGGTGGGCGTTCAGTGAGGGGAGAGGCGGGGCCCGGTGGCTAGCAGCTGGCACGTCCTTCCCCATGGTGACCCTGTCCATTTGTCAGCATCCTGCGTGAAAGGTCTCAGTGTAGAAGGCTCCTTTGCCATTCAACATGGCTAGTAGGTGGGGACTGACATGGGAAGAATTCACAGTACGTTATTCACCACTGTGTGAAAGGATTGACTTCAGACACGTGCTGCTGTCTTGGGGCTTTTTCCCAGAGCTCTCTAAAATAAGATTAAGGATGCCAACTTCAGTGTTGAAAAGTGAATGAGACAGTAAGTATTCACAAGGTGTAAAGAAGTCTGACAGCTTGGTTCCTGCTGGGAGCAAGGGGAGAATTTAATGCTTTAGGAAACCCCTTGGTAATTCCCTCAAAAGTTAAGAATAAAGGCCAAGGCTCAGCAGCAGAGTGCTCGCCAATCAACATCTCAGATCCTGGATTCCATCCTCAGCAATGCAGAAGATAAATGAATAGGTAGGTAGGTAGGTAGGTAGATAGATAGATAGATAGGTAGGTAGGTAGGTAGGTAGATAGATAGATAGATAGATTATAGATAGATAGATAGATAGATAGATAGATAGATAGATAGATTATATATAGATAGATAGGTAGATAGATGATAGATAGGTAGATAGATAGATGATAGATAGTTGATAGATAGATAGATGATAGATAGTTGATAGATAGATAGATTATAGATAGATAGGTAGATAGTTGATAGATATATAGATGATAGATAGATAATAGATTATAGATAAATAGATAGATTATAGATAGGTAGATAGTTGATAGATAGATAGATAGATAGATAGATAGATAGATAGATAGATTATAGAAAATATTCTAGAATTGGGTAGTAGTGACTGCTGCACAGGGTGGAGATGATCTCAGAAGACATTGACCTGAACACTTTAATGATGGATGTCTTGGCGTGTAAACCATGGCTCACTAACCAGGATGAGAGCAGGGAGCAGCGCTGGAGAATGGGGTGCCCCTCTCCTTGAGGGGAGGGATCCTCAGTGTGCCAACTCACTGACTCACCCTGCTCCCTCTTCTCGCAGCTCACACTGCTGACGACGCGTCTAGTCTCCTTCGATACGTGAAATTCCAGTCCAGCAACTTTGAAAACATCTTGATGTGGGACAGTGGACCAGCTAGCACCCCAGACACGGTCTACAGCGTGGTGTATAAGAGGCAGGTATCTCATCCTCCCCAACTCCAAATGTCCCCACACAGACAAAGCTCTGCTCCTTTCTCTATCCCTCACAAAGGGAAGACACAATTAGAGTTAATAACTCGGGAAGCAGAGCCAGGGTTTCCCTGTGTAGCTTTGCACCTTTTTCCTGGAACTCACTTGGTAGCCCAGACTGGCCTCAAACTCACAGAGATCCACCTGCCTCTGCTTCCTTCAGCATATCCTACCAGCATGCGCCACCATAACCAGCAATAGAACAGGCAGTGGAGTCAGACTGAGTGTGAGAGCCAGCTCTAACCATGTAGCCTTGGACAGTCAGGGAAGCCTCAGTTTCCCCATCTGTCAAGGGTGGGTAATGACAGTATGCTCATCACGATCTCAAGTGGAATAAGATGGCCTCACTAACACGCATGCCCTCTGTGTGATAAAGTTCTAACAACTGACTGTCATGGGGGCATATGGGTCCACGGAAGCTGCACCCATGCCTCCTACCTGGATCTGGCTCTAGCGCCTCCACAAAGCCCAGGTCCCTTCTTGGTCCTGCCACTTTAACATGTGGCAAGTCACTCTCCATCTCTGAGCCTCTGTCTCCTCACCTGTCAATTAGGGCTCATAGGGCTTGTGAAAGGCTAGGTGGTAAGGAACACAGATTAACTCAGGCTGGCAGGGTTCCATCTCGTCATCAGATGCCCACTTCAAGCCCTTGGTCAAAGCTCTCTCCTCAAAGTGCAGCTTCCTCCCTTGAGAACAACACAAACACACCCGTGAGGACCATTGTGAGGGCTGACTTCAGCAACCGCCCGCACAGACGGCTTTGATGCTCAGTAAATACCAGATGTCCTTATCACCATTAATAAGCCACAGGCCCAGTGTGGCTCCTCATTCCCTGCCTTCACCTACAGGTACGGAGAGACAAAGTGGCTGGCCAAGGCAGGCTGTCAGCGGACCACGAGGAAGTCCTGCAACCTGACTATGGAGACAGGCAACTTCACCGAATTTTACTATGCCAATGTCACGGCTGTCAGCTCAGGAGGGCAAGAAGTCTCCAAGAGAACTGACCGTTTCAACTCACTGCAACACAGTGAGTGAGGCGGGGGTGCCTGCTAACTTCAGGAAGGGGAGAGGCTGGCCACACATCTGGGGGAAGGGAAGAAGCTGGCCTACACATCTGGGGGGAGGGAAGAGGCTGGCCTGTACATCTAGGGTGAGGGGAGAGGCTGGCCACACATCTGGAGGGAGGGTAGCGAAGGGAGAGTTCTCAGACCTTCTGGAGTGGTGGGGACCCAGCAGATCTCTGCACTCAGGGATATGGTTTTCAGAGAAGGTATTTCCAGGCCAGGGTACATCCCAGGGGGTTGTTCCTTTTCTCTACCTCTATTCAGAACTTCCTAGGTTAGAGGAGGCCCCACCACCACAGCTGGGGCTCCTAATTCATTTCCCCACTCTCTTGGTACCCCTTGCCCATCCTCTCGGGATGTAAAGCCCACCATCTCTTCCTTTGCTGCTGAGTCTTAGATAAGATCCGATTCCTCCCTTGACCCTGCCAGCCCTGCCTAGCCCAGTACACAGGTAAAAACACTGTTTTCAGCAGGTCTCATTCTCTGCTGGTCCCTCCCTGCCTCAGCACCTACACTGCTCCAAATGAAAATATTGCATCTGCACAGAGAGTCTGTCCACGTTCTTCTTCCCTTTGCTCTCTGGGTGATACACAACTGTTTACGTAGCACTAACGTAGTATTAGGCATTGTCTGTTAATGGTATACAGAGACCGTGTTAGGCTGAGCACAGTACTAGGCCACTCTACACAATGAACTAAGAACTACAGATTTGTGCATTGGTGAGGCAATCCAGAAGCAATCCCCACAGACACTGAGAGCCCCTGTGCACTGTTCATGTGGTCCTCACAGCTCAGGCCACAACTGGCAAAGACTGCATTTGCTTATATATGTGTATTCTCAACCTCCCCCACAAAGACAGGAGCTCCAGGACAGCCTATGGGACCCACTGTGTCCCATGCCATGAGCAGAGTGCCTGCTAATACATAGAAGAGACTCCATATATGACCACGGAATGGAAGAATGAACGAATGAGTGAATGAATGCCAGGTGCCAAACCCTATACACACTAAGCATGTGGTGATGTTGACTGGCTTACAAAGTCACAGTTCGCTGTGTTTTGAGACAGACTCTTAGTCTGTAGCCCTACCTAGCTTGGACATCACTTTGTAGCCCAGGCTAGCCTCAAAATAGCAATGTCTTGGTTTGCTTTCTATTGCTGTCGTAAATACTGACCGGAAGGGAGACACAGGCTTATCTAAGGCTTGCACATCCAGATCACAGGTCATCACTGAGGGACACAAGGCAGGCTCACCGCACAAACCGTGGAGGAAAGCTGCCTTCTGACATGCTCACATGCAGCTAATTTTCTCATACAGCCCAGACCTGCCTGCCTAGGGATGGCACCACCCACAGTGGGCTGGACCCTCCTACAGCAATTGCGATCAAGAAAGTTTCCCACAGACAGGCACACGAGCCAATCTGATGGGGGTTCCACCTCGGCCTCTGATCTAGCGTCACATTCTTGTTTTGGAACCTCCTTTTTCTATATAACAGAGTCATGAACTTTGCCCCTTCTAGGGACCATTTTCCTCAACCTGATTTCCCATAGGTATGAAACAACACGTTCTAGTGGAATCCTAATTCCTTTTCCTTTCTGAAGACATTTCTCTCCATTTTCCTTCTTTTTTTAAGATTTCTTTTTTACATTTGTTATTTAGTTTTGTTTGTCTATCTGTCTGTGTGTCCGTATCTGTCTGTGTCAGTGTGTGTGTGTCTGTGTATGTGTGTGTGTCTGTGTCTGTATGTGTGTGTGTGTGTCTGTGTATGTGTGTGTCTGTGTGTATGTGTGTGTATGTGTGTGTCTGTGTGTGTCTGTGTGTGTCTGCGTGTGTGTGTGTGTGTGTGTCTGTGTGTGTATGTGTCTGTGTGTGTCTGTATGTGTGTGTCTGTGTGCATGTGTCTGTGTCTGTGTGTGTTTTTGTGTCTGTGTGTCTGTGTGTGTGTGTCTATGTGTGTATCTGTGTGTGTGTCTGTGTGTGTGTGTGTGTGTCTCTGTGTCTGTGTCTGTGTCTGTGAGTCTGTGTGTGTTGAGGTCAGAAGACAACTTTTGGGAGTTTGTTCTTTTGTTCCATCATGTGGTTTCCAGGGATTGAACTCAAACCATCAAACTTGGTGCCAAGCACCCTTACCCACTGAGCCGTCTTGCCAGCTCTAGCTCTGCTTCTCAATTTCACTGGAGTAAACATTCTTTGGCTATAATGGTCTAAACCTTGAAGAACACAAATCCTTGTTAGACTTGGGCAGATCAGATTCAGGGCAAGTGGGATGCATGAACTCCTGAAATTGGATGACAGATTTTTGTGTGCTGACATTATCATGGATAAAAGCACCAGAGCAATCATCATATTATTAAAAAAGATATGCAGGGGCTGGAGACATGGCTCAGTCAGCTCTTGATATATAGCTGTGAGGACTTGAGTTTGAATCCCCAGCACATGGCTCAGTCAGCTCTTGATATATAGCTGTGAGGACTTGAGTTTGAATCCCCAGCACCCGTGTAAAAAGCAAATATAAAAATTGTCAGCTATGGTTGTACTGGCCTGTAACCCCATCACTGTGGTGCAGACAGGTGGGTCCTAGGAGCTCAGTGGCCTAATGATGACTTCCAATTCAGTGAGAGGCCTAACACAAGACACCCAACACTCTGACAAACTACCTCAGCAATTAAGAGCACTGGCTGCTCTCGCAGAGGTTCAATTCCCAGCAACAACATGGCAGTTCACAACCATCCGAACTCAGTTCCAGGGGACCTGACACTCTCCTCAGTCTCCTTGGACACCAGGTACACATGTAGTGCATAGACAGGCATGTAGGTGCACCACCCATATACATAGACTAGACCCAATATCCCCTCCACATGTACACACACACACACACACACACACACACACACACTTTTTTAAGGTATTGTAAAACAGAGAAGGTCATTTGGAAAATTCCATCCTGAGAGAGCAGAGTCTTGGGAGCAGGAGCGATAGCATTGGGCCGGGTATTATTTGGACTCTGTCTGGACCCAACAGCCATTGATACCCCCTAAGTTCTCATTGCAGCAGACTAAGGGGAAGGGAGTTCCAGGCACATATTGGGAATGCCAGGGCTAGGATGCATCGAGGCGGAACTAAAGGCATCACCACCAGGGCTGGTTCCCTTCCTGTCTGGGTACCTCCCCATCACCCTCTGTCACCCCCAGGCAGCCTCGTTCTTGAACAACAGCCACCCAAATGCTTCTTGTCACATGCTGAGTTCATCGCTGCTCCACAAATCATTCTGAGCTTTTCTCTCTCCCTCTTTCTAGCTACCCTCAAACCACCGGATGTGACCTGTATCCCCAAAGTGCGGTCCATCCAGGTGCTGATCCACCCCACACTCACACCCATCCTCTCGGAAGATGGCCACCAACTAACCCTGGAGGAGATTTTCCAGGACCTGTTCTACCGCTTAGAACTCCGTGTCAACCACACCTACCAAATGGTAAATACAGGTCATATCCCAGACCTTCCTGAACCCCCTTCCCTCCCAAGAATATTGGTCTGCTTTCAGCAAAAGTGACACATTATATAAAACAGCACTTCCCCAAAAATGTCCTTGTGGGGTTCCTAGAATCCTAGTGGGGTCATGAGCCACGACCGACCTCTGTAGGCTCACATATTCCGTAGCATGCTCAAGGCAAGTCCTCCAGAGCCAAGGCTTCAGTTTTGTTCCATGAAAACTGTTCATATTTAATTTTATACCGTGCAAACTTCTCAGATTTAATTTTGTAACATGTAAACTCTTCATATCTATTGGACCAGATTCCTTTGCTTGGTTGGTACATTGATTGGTGTTTATTTGTTTGTTTGTTTGTTTGTTTGTTTGTGGCAGAGTATCACTCTGTAATCCAAGATGGTCTTGAACTCACTACAAATTCATAACAATCCTTCTGCGTCAGCGCTACTATTATAGGCATGTGTCACTGGGCCTCGTTCAGAAAGCTTTATTTTATTTTATTTTATTTTATTTTATTTTATTTTATTTTGCCTAATGTCCTTCAATATCCCAGAGAACAATAGAATTCTATTAATATCTCCAGTTTCCCTCTCTCTCTTTCTATTTTTCTCTTTTTGTTTTTAAATTTATTTTATTTATTTTTCAAAACAGGGTTTCTCTTTGTTGCCCTGGCTGTCCTGGAACTCACTCTGTAGACCAGGCTGGCCTCGAACTCACAGAGATACACCTGCCTCTGCCTCCCGAGTGCTGGGATTGAAGGTGTGGGCCACCACCGCCCGGTCAGTCTCTTTAGAAAATGTTGGAGCCAAGGGGCAGCAGCCACACCTGTGTCAGTAGAGTCCTTGCCTAGCATGTGCAAAGCTCTGGATTTGGTTCCCAAAACCACAGAAACAAAGTGTGCTGGTGTATGCTTATAATCACAGCTCAGAGGTGGAGGCAGGAGAATCAGGAGTTCGGGACCATTCTCAGGCAGCAGGTTTGACCTGTGTGAGTCTGTGTCTAAAAAAAAGAGAGAAAGGAAATTAAAATCCTGGAGTGAGCCCGGAAGTACTTGGGGAAACTGTGTGTCGGGAGTGACTTAAGATGGGTCCTAGGGGTTGGGGATTTAGCTCAGTGGTAGAGTGCCTGCCTAGCAAACGCAAAGCACTGGGTTTGGTCCTTAGCTCTGGAAAAAAAAAAAAAAAAAAAAAAAAGATGGGTCCTAACAAGAGTTCAAAATGCCACAAGTGGCAGACCGTATGCAAATGATCCAACTTCGTACACTCCCCTGTGTACCATTAATCCATGACTCAGTTGGGTGAACCTTTATTTCCTTCTCTGCAGTTCTGGAAAAAAAAAAAAAAAATCCCTCAAAGAGTGAATGACCTAGTGGATGGGGGAGGGGTTAAAACAAGAATTGGAACAGGCCAAGCTGCATGTCAGCTCGGCAGGACTGAAGAGGCTGCAGAACACTCTGGGGAGTCCATGCCACTTTCTGAGGCATGCAGGCCTGTCACTTACCTTCATCACAGCTCCGAGAATGGGAGCTCGCATCTCCATCTTTGAGATGAGAAGACAGACTCAGAGAGGTTAAGCCACTCACTGGACAGGGTCACAGATGCGAGCAAAGCCTGCCGTTACCCTGGAGGGCCTGCATCTGTGGTTGCACCACCATCAGAAAGAGAAGGAGGACCATGCACAACGTTTTGGAAAGCCCGAAGCTGGCTATTCTGGCTGGAGCGTGAAGCCGCATGAGGCAGTCTTCTGGCACACGCCTTGGACCAGTGGCGTCAGAACCTCCCAGGGAACTTGGTCAAAGCGCAGCTCCTGGGCCCTGTCAGAAGTAACTTAAGGGACAATAGGAGTCTCAGAGGTGTCAGCTGGCAACACAGGAGGGGTGTGGCAGAGCTGAGTGCTGCAGGTCACAGAAGCAGGAAACACAGAAAGAGGACACAAGAAGAGGCCAGGGCATGACTTGGGTTTCAAGGACACACATCCAGTGGCCTCCTTCCCCAGAAGACCACTTCCCACCTCTCACTGCTTCCTAGTGGAACCGCCAGATTGCCAATCCATTGAGCGATTGATCCATTCATCGGGTCAGAACCCCAGCAATTCTTTGAACACGCTCTCACAGACACCCCCAGGGACAGCCTCTCTGTCCCCTAAGTGGCTCTTAATTCAATCAAGCTGATGAGATTGACCATCAAGGGCCCCTCCCAGTCTGCTCAGATGTTTGCAGCTGCCTGTCTGAGTCCTGGACTGCAGTGACCATCCCATGGGGACTCCTCCCTCGCCTTGAAGCTGGAGAACCTCTGGTGTGCAAGGACTGTGGGAGACAAGCTTGAGGAGCCTGTTAGGACTGTGCTGTAGAGGCCAGGGGTGCCGGTGGTGGAGGATTTCCACAGTCGTCATGGGAACAGCTAGAGATTAGCCTGTCATCAAAGAAGCTCCTTCTGATAAATATTTGCGTTGGACTAAAGATTTTATGATTCCTGATTTCTAATTTAATTTGACCTGTGGTCGGTGAGCCTGCTCTATCTGAATTAGTCTTTTTGTTTGTTTGTTTTAAACTCATGAAGGTTTGTTTTATGGCCTGCCATCTGCTTGGCTTCTGCAGAGAGTAAGTGTGTTTGGAGGTGCAGGGCAGTGTGCTCTACAAACACCGACTAGATAGTGGGGCCCAATGGAGCTCTCCCATCTGTATCTTTTCTGACGGGGTGGGGGGCGGGGTTGGGGTGGGGGTGGAGCGCCTGTATTGTTCTTTCAGCTAATAAGAGTACTGAACGCTTCAGCTAGGCATCTGAGTTTATTTATCTCCCCTTAGTTCTGTGCATTTTTCTGTCATGCATTTTGAAACTCTTATTAAACATATGCATGCATGATTCTCACATCTCCCTATAAGTTGGCCTCTAATCACCATGACATCCCCCTTTTTTTAAACAGGGTTTTTTTTTTAAGATTTATTTTATTTACTATGTATACAGTGCTCTGTCTGCATGTTTGCCTGCATACCAGAAGAGGGCATTAGATCTCATGGTTGTGAGCCATCATGTGGGTGCTGGGAATTGAACTCAGGACCTCTGGAAAAGCAGCCAGTGCTCTTAACCTCTGAGCCGTCTCTCCAGCCCCGGACATCCCCCTTTTTATCTCCTGTTGAAGTCCTTTGTCTGACATGGATATTGCCACTCTGGTCTCCTTATAGTGTGTATGGCATATACATACATATATATTTAAAGATTTATTTAATGTTTATGAGTGTTCTGACTGCACATATGTCTGTGTATCACATGCATAATCAGTGCCCCTAGAGATCAGAAGAAGGCCTCAGATCCCCTGGAACTGGAGTTATGGATGGTTGTAAGCAATTATATAGGTGTTGAGGACTGAACCTGGATCCTGAAAGGTTAGTGGATGCTCTTAACCACTGAGCCATCTCTTCAGGCTCCAAAAGAGAAGCTGGAGAGATGGGCTCTGACATGGGTACTAGGAACCTAACTCTTGGAGTTTTGGTTGTAAACTGTAGCCTTTAATGTCTGAGCTATCTGTTCAGCCCTGGTGCCTTTCTATAACCATTTATTTCTTGTCTGTGTCTTTATATTTAAAATACATCTTTGCAGACAATATCCGGACAGTTTCCCTTTTGAGGTTTATTTTGTGCATTGGTGCACGTGTAGGAGCATGTGTGTGTCACGGTGCATGTGTGGAGGTCAGAAGACATCTTGCAGGAGCTGATTCTCTCCTTTTACCACTTAGGTTTGAACTCAGGCCATCAGCCCTGGCGACAAGTGCCTTTACCCACTGAGCCACCTCGAAGGCCCTTTTCACTGACAGGCAACTCATATGCCATAAAAACACATTCTTCTTACCATTTTTGTAACATGTGGACTAGAACTCAGAGCCTTGTAAGTGCTAGGTGAACACCCTGGCCACATTTCCAGACCTAAAGTCACCCTTTTGAGGTACAGAGTCCCGAGGTTTTCAGCACACCACAGAGGGGCCCCACCACCCCTCCTACTTACTGCGATTCATCCTGTCAATTTGTCTTCGGTTTCTGTCTTCTCTCCTTCCCAACCCATTGTTAAGGACACTCTGCACTTTTTAAAAATAAGATATTGTTCAGTTCTGGTTACCAATATTTCTATTTACCAGACACTACTGAGACTTCTTTCTTCCTTTTTTCCGAGACAATATTTCTCTGTGTAGTTTTGGTGCCTGTCTTGGATCTCACTCTGTAGACCAGGCTGGCCTCGAACTCACAGAGATCCACCTGCCTCTGCCTCCCAAGTGCTGGGATTAAAGGCATGTGCCACCACCGCCCAGCTTTGAGATTTCTTTATGCGCTGCATTTTGTATGTGTGTAAAGGGGCACAGGTGCCATGGCACAAGGTCAGAGGACAAGGTCAGAGGACGTGCAGGGGTCAGTTCTCTCCTTCCTCCGTGCGGGATTGAACTCAGATCCCCAAGCTTAGCAACAAACCTTTATCTCTGAGCCATCTCACCTACCCTCATTTATTCATTATGAACATATTTTCTTTTACTTCCTTGCACACAATTTGACAGATTCAAAAGTATTGTATGTTAAGCCCAACATTCTGGTCATGTTGGGGGTCACAGTTTTTGCTTTCCTTGTGTGTTATATAATGTATCCTAAGTATTATGAATGCCATATTGTAGCGACTCTGGATTGTGTTAACACCTCCAAGGGTATAGATTAGTTTTTGTTGGGGGGGGGGTGGATTTTGTTGTTTGTTTGTTTATAACAAAGTCTCCCACTGTAGCCCAGGCTAGCCTGGAACTTATTCAGCTATCCTGTCTCTGCCTCTCTACTGCCTCCGTTCTCAACTTTCTGGGGTGTTTTTGCACTAACTTGGCTAAACTGTCACTCAGTCTTTATTTTACTTAGGCTTGGAGGCTGCCTCACACATGCAATGTGTTTGTGAAGGCATCCAGGGGCAGGGCTGAGTTCTCACAGAGAACCTGGGCCTCCTCCACAGAGTGCTCCTGTCTCTGATTTGCCCCCACCTTCCAGTTATTGGAACACCCCAAACTGTCCTCTGGTTATCCTGGCAAAATGACACAGCCTCTAGGCTTCGGCCACCCCATAGAGTGCAGGTTGGAATCTGCCTTCAGGATAAAAGGCAAGAAAGTCGTTCCTCAACCCCAGCTTTCCCTCTGTGGCTTACTCCCCAGCACCTTTAGACAGGTTTTTTCATTTTGATCATTTTATTCATTGCTTTTCATCACCATGACCAAAGAGCCCAGCAGGACCGCTTAAAGAGAAGAATTGGCTCTTGGGCTCACGGTTCCAGAGGACTCAGTCTGTGGTTGCTGGTACCGTGCACTTGGGCAGAATTCATGGTGGAGGAATATATAGCCGAAAAGGCTTTTCATACACAGTAAATAGAAAGCAAAAGAAGGGGAGGAGAAGAGACAGGAGGGGAGGGGAGGAGGGCTGGAGAGATGGCTCAGTGGTTAAGAGTGTGGCCTGCTCTTGCAGAGGTCCCAAGTTCAATTCCCAGTCAGGTAGCTCATAACTGCTGGTAACTCCAGCTCCAGGGGATCCTAGCTTCCAAAGGCACTGCACTCACACACACACACACACACACACACACACACACACACACACACACATACACACATGAAAGCAGGGTCAGAGACATAATAGCTCCAAGGACCCACCCCTTGACCCTTGACTTACTTCCTCAAGCCAGGTCCTACCTCCTGAAGTTTCCAGAACCTCTCAAAATATTGCACCTCTCTGGGAACCAAGCAGTCAAAACATGAGCCCATGTGGGACAGCTCATAGCAAGCTGTCATAGTGTCGTAGACGTGTTAATAATAGTTGTTGAATCCCTGGAACCAGAGTGAAAAGTGATCAGACATATGAACAGATGAGCGCAAGGTGAGGAGTCAGAGGGTCACAGGCTGAGCCAAGACAGAGGTAGGGAAAGCTTGGGAAGGGTTTGCGGTGCCGTGCTGTCTGCCCTGGACTTGTACCACAGGATATTTGCTGTATGAGCTCCACAAAAGAGTAATTTATAAAATATATCCACATATTCCACCCACTTCATGCAGATATCCCCGTTCCCACCAGCCCAGGCCCCTCCCCCATCAACCAGCACATGACCTTAAACCTTGGCTCATTCGTCCAGAAAAGAGAAAGCATGGCCCAAATGGAAAGGGTTAAAAAAAGAACAAGCTGGGCATTGGTGGTTTACGCCTTTAATCCCAGCACTTGGGAGGCAGAGGCAGGAGGATCTCTGTGAGTTCGAGGCCCACCTAGGCTACAGAGTGAGTTTCAAGAAAGGTGAAAAGCTACACAGAGAAACCCTGTTTCGGGGGGGGGGGGGGAGAAGGAGTCCTGCTCCTTTAAGGGAAGCTGTTAGCCACAGAGGATGAGTTAGGTTTGGGTCTCCAAGATGAGGAAAATTAGAAGTTATAAAGAGAATTTGAGGACAGGAAGCAGTGTAAGGTTGGGAACATGCAGTGTGGAGGTGCCTGCCTGGTGCCACCCAGAAGGGGTTTGTTTTGTCCATCAGAAACCCTTCAGAGTCTTCATCAGTGACCGTAGAGGCCACAGGTCCAGACGAGATCATTAAGAGAGAGATAGATGGGTGAAGAGTTCATCCTGCGGGGCACAGAGGGGCTGACACAGGTGACCTAGCCACAGAGTGTCAGGAGCCCCCAAGGGCAGCACCAGGCAGGCTAGTTGGGGGAATCTGAGGTAGGGGAGCTAGAGAAACCTGGGGTGAGAGAACCCCAAGTGGTTATGGCAGCAGGACAGCAGACAGAAATGAACCCCAGCTTACTCAAGTCAGGGGTTCTCTGAGATACGATAAAAGAAGATGGGGGAGAGTGAAAGGCCGCCAGCTGAGCTGCCCGGTCATCTTAGTGTCAGAAAGAGGAATGAAGAGGGGTGCTTTATACACGAGTATGGGGTGTGTGTGTGTGCGTGTGTGTGTGCGCGTGTGTGTGTGTGTGCGTGTGTGCGTGTGTGTGCGTGTGCATGCGCGTGTGTGTGCGTGTGCATGCGCGTGTGTGTGTGCGCGCGTGTGCGTGTGTGTGCGCGTGTGTGTGCGTGTGCGTGTGTGTGCGTGTGTGTGTGTGCATGTGTGTGTGCGCATGCGTGCGTGTGTGTATGTGTGTGTGCGCGTGTGCGTGTATGTGTGTGTGCGTGTGTGTGCGTGTGTGTGCGTGTGCGTGTGTGTGTGTGCGCGTGTGTGTGCGCGTGTGTGTGTGCGCGTGTGTGTGTGTGTGTGTGCGTGCATGCCTGTCTGTGACTCTGTGTAATGTGTGTGTGTTTGCGCATGCGTGCATGCACGCCTGTCTGTGACTCTGTGTGACTCTGTGTGTGTGACTCCGCGTGCATGCATGCATACCTGTCTGTGACTCTGTGTGAGTGTGGGGGGGGGGGTGTGAGTGAGTGATGCAATCACGCTGGGTCCTCTGTCCATTTCAGCACCTTGAAGGCAAACAGAGAGAATATGAGTTCCTGGGTCTGACTCCTGACACACAGTTCCTCGGGTCCATCACAATTTTGGCTCCAATGTGGTCCAAGGAGAGTGCCCCCTATGTGTGCCAAGTGAAGACGCTGCCTGGTGAGTTCAACTGAGGCCGTGGGGGGAGGATTCCTGAGTGCCCAGCTTAACCTCATTCCTTCCTCCCTGTAACCAAGGGGATGCTCCGCAGGGCTCTGAGAACCCTTGGAGACTTGTGGTGTCGCATTAAGATTGATCTTTGTTTATCCATAGCTGATGGGTTCACTTAGTGAATGTTTAATCACCACCCTCAGCCAACGCCTGAATTTCTTTCCTCTGGCCAGCTTTGTGTAAACTCTGGCAAAGCAAACATGCGTTATCAACTCAAGGAGCATATACTAGGGGAGGAGGAGTGCAGGGGTGGGACAGAGAGGATCAAATAATCCTCAATACCTTCAAAGCCAATGAACCACAATGGTGATAATGATAGCTCGAATTTCTGCTAAGCGGACCAGGGACTAGTCACTATGAACCATGACTCCCGCACAGTCTTGGGGAGCAAGGAGCAGGTACTTCAATCACTTTCATTCTACAGAAGAGGAAACTCGGGTTCAGAGGGTTACATAATTTACCCAAGGTCACACAAGAATGATGGAATGAGGCCCAATTCTAGTGACTCTGTTCTAAGCTCTGTTATTGTTACTGTACAGATAGTTTGAGTCATCTACTTGGGGAGATAGTGGCATGGTCCCTTCCTCTAGCCCATTTTGGGGACTCGGGCTATGGCTCAGTAGCAGAGCACAGGCAAGGTTTGGGGTTCCTTCCCAAACTAAGAAAAGTAAACTTAAAAAAGCTGCGGAGCATCTGCTCCTTGGTTAGGCTCATGTTCCCAAGCGAGTTAGAAGAGGCGTGGTGCTTGAAGCTTCCAGCTAGAGCAGGACAGTGACATCAGCGGGTGGGGATGTCCGTGAGGGTGGGAGTCCACCAGAACTGTCGTGTTCAAGTGACTTCTGCCAAGTGTAGTCTCCCTCAGAATGTAGTTTGAGAACTGGCCCTCAGTGCATGGCACTGCCTGAGAAACGGTCCCTGTCCTCAGCTTTGTCTGGAAACTCAGCCCATCAGAACCTTCGAGAGACTAGCTTCTCTGCCTGAATCCCAGAGCATTATCTGACAGGAGACGCAGCTGGAGGGCCGCCAGCCCTGGCCGACAGCACGGGGCATGCCCTTCCTTCATGAGGGACCCGGGCACCAGAATAGAACCTGGCAAGCAGGAGGCTCGGAACAGAAACCACTTTGTAGGTGCCAAGCTGGGGCGTGTATAATGTGATCTTTGACCTTCACCCCAACCTCATGGGATATATGTCACCTGTCCCCAGGCACCCCACCCCACCCTACCCTGCTTCTGGACAGCAGATGGGCCACTCCTCATCCATCTTCCTGGGGGCTTGACCCCATGTGAGCTGGCTTGCAATACCACACTAGGTTTTGTTTGGGTTTGGCTTTTTTCTTATGTTTTAAAACAGGGTCTCCTTCTGTAGCCCAGGCTAGCCTCTAGCCTCTTGAGATGACAGGCATACTTTCACTTGAGGTCATTGCTGCTGAAGCTGAAGCTTGCTTTTCTTGGGTGTTTCTTGCCCATGGACCTAAGATGCTTTCTCCTTAAAAAAGAAATATGTTACAAACTTCCTGCTGTTACGAACGACTCCGTGGCCAACATGCCAGATGCTTTATGCATTCTTCTTTCATCTTTATGATTACATATGTTTCTTAATTTTTAAAACACTACCGCCCAAATGTTGGTAGCATAATCCTCATTTTACACAGGAGGAACTCTGGCTCAGAGAGGTTAAGTAACTTCCCCAAGGCTACACAGCTTGTCAGTGAACCCAGTTAGCTTTGCCTGACTCTAACCATCTTCTCACAATCTAGCCCCTTCTGCCACAGGCTTACCCTGTATTTCCATTCCAGAGAGAACATCCTGCCCTTGACCTTAGTCTAGGTTTGCTCTCTCCCCAGATCCCAGAATCCCCTCTTTATTTCCTCAGGATGCCTGGGAGTTACAGAATAGCATCCTAGCATCTTGGTAGGGGAAAGGGGTGTCAAAGTTGTCTCACCTCGTATATTTCACAAATGAGGAAACTGAGGCATAATTGTACATTGTCTGTGAGGATACGCTCTGGAGTCATACTCATCCAAGGAGCTGTGTGACCTTGGGCAAGTCACTGAACCTCTCTGGGCCTTATTCTTGTTGCCAAGAAGAGAACATCCCTGTCCCTCTGTGTGTTCTGGTGATTTGCTGGGAGAGCCTGGGCAAGCAGGTAAAGCTCAATAACCACAGGCAACTCTTACCAAAGATGCTGGACCATAGAGGATTGCATGGCTGGAAGGATGCTCAGCTCAAGAGCAAAACAGACCTCTAATGTCCCTGTTCCTCATCTTCAGGTTGTCCTCTTTATTCTCTTACCCTGCCTCCGTGGGTGAAATGACCTATGGAAATCCGTCAGGCCAGCGATGTCCATGTTCCTGGAACAAAGAGTGGCGGCTTTCCATTAACATGGGGCATATTGTAGAGATGTCCAGGTCATTCTTCTCAGTGTATGGGGTGCCAGTGACAGGGACCAGCCCATTTCTTCGGCCTGGCCCAGATCCCCCAAGGCCCTGGACTAGAGGAGGCTGGAGGTTAGGGTTCTGAGATCTCTCCAACATCTGGTAATGGACTCCCTCACTGAAGCCAGCTGGGGCCCCAGGGGGTCATGAAGAGAAGGAGGCCACGAGGGGCCAGGACCCCAGGTCATGTAAACAGCTGGTCACCGGAGCTCCCACCAGCCTCTGCCTCCCCAGCCTTCCACGAGCGCCACTCACTCAGACTGACAACAGGAGAAATCACACCAAGAACCCTCCATGCCTACCCCGAGACAACGGGGCAGCACAGAGACAGAAGTCAGAACTCTGCTTCCCTCACTTTTCAGAGGCTTGGTGACCCCCCAGGGTCCTCTGCCAATGCCAGAGACAGGGGACAGGTCTTCCTCAGTCTACCCTCTGACCCCTGTCAGGGAGGCAAGATGGCCCTCAGACCCCAGCGGGGGGTGGGGGGGGGGGGGGGGGGGGGTGAGGACCCAGCCTGCTCACTGCTCTCCTTCCGGAAGCTCTTCCTCTGATACATGAGAGATGAAAAAGGTCCCTAGCAACGGTGACAGAGTGGTCTGGACCCTCTACACCAGAGGTTCTCAACCTTCCTAATGCTGCCATACTTTATTACAGTTCCTCATGTTGCGGTGACCCCCAACCATAAGATTAGTTCCGTTGCTACTTCATAACTGTAATTTTGCTACTGTTATGAATTGTAATGTAAATATCGGTCTTTTCTGACAGTCTTAGGCAACCCCTGTTTGTGATTCCCCCCCCCATTAAGAACCACTGTTCTAGAACCTTCTAGACCAAACTCTGAATAGCAGACACTTGGAAGTCCCTGTGCCTATGACAGAGCTTGAGTCCTGACCAGGCTCACCTCCTGCTAAAGGAAAATATTGGCTAGCATACAGATGCTTGGCCCAGAGAGTGACTAGAAAGTGTCTAGATGTGGGGTCTGAATGAACTGGCCACATGGGCTGGGACATTGGTGGCCATCTGGGACCCCTGGCTATGTGAGTTGGAGCCACACTGAGGAAAGAGACCTGAAGAGAGACCTTCATTACATCTCACTTTTGTTTTTAAGGCAGGGTCTCATGTAGCCCAGAATAGCCTTAAACTCATGCAGTACCTGAGGACTGATTGCCTTGAGCATCTGATCCAGTCTCTGCCTCCCAGATGCTGAGATTTCAGACCTGCACCCTGCTTATACGGTGCTTTATTGAGTACAGGGCTTTGTGAATGCTAGGCAAGCCCACTACCCCCGAGCTATATCCCTAGCAATGCATTTTACCCTTGAAGGTGGTGAAGAACTCATCCTGACTGATAGGGTCACATAGATTTTGCTAAGGACGGGCCCTGGAGGCTTCCAAGCCTCACACAGCCTTCTCTTGCCCTCTTCTGCAGACCGGACATGGGCCTACTCCTTCTCAGGTGCTGTGCTATTCTCCATGGGTTTCTTTGTTGGCTTGCTCTGCTATCTAGGCTACAAATACATCACCAAGCCGCCTGCACCTCCTAACTCTCTGGTGAGTCACCCCCCTGGGGCTAGAGGGAAGTATCTTGGGGAGACCCTCCAAGTCCCAGAGGACAGGGGAGCCCCTGATCAGTGCCAAGTTCTGCCACAAAGTAGATTGGGTTTATAAAGATGGTCTGGTGGGTTCCACGGTGTGAAGAAGGCATATGATCAGGACAGTGGGATTGAACAGAGGTAGTTTGAAAGCATCAGGGTCAAGTAGGAACACAGGTCCTGGGGAATACCAAGGGCTGAGCAGTGGGGCTCTATGGGGCTGCAGAATGCCTCACTATTTGAATAGAAAGTCAAAGCTCAGTGTATGGGTACCGTCGGGTAATCCCAGGACAAAGGGCCCTGATACAGAAAAATCTCAAGGTCCAGGCCAGCCTGAGATGCATAGTGAGACTTTATCTTACAAACCTACTCCCACCACCAACAATGAAAAAAATATAAAACAACAACAAATAAATAAACCAAAAACACAGGCAAAGTGGTAGCTATTCCCAGCACTCAGAAGTTGGAGGCAGGAGGATCAGGGTTTCAAGCTCATCCTTAGCTACAGAGTGAGTAAGAGCCTGTCACAAAGTGTAACGAGGGCTGGGGAGGCAGCTCGGTTGGCAGAGGTTTCCCAGCATGCACAGGACCCTGGGTTTGACTCCCAGAACTCTGATCTTAGCACTCAAGGAAGGGGAGGCAGGAGGGACTCAAGCTCATCCTTGGCTACATACCAAGTTCAAAACTAGCCTAGGGTACATAAAACCCTGCCTCAAAGAAACAAAACCAGCCAGTCACGATGGCCCACATCTTCAAGCCCAGCCCTCAAGAGACAGAGGCAAGAGGATCTCTGTGAGTTTACAGCCAGCCTTGTCTACATAGCAAGTTCCAGAACAGCCAGGCTGCATAGAGAGACCCTGTCTCAAAACAACAACAACAAAACTAAACAGAAAGCCCCTAAATGGGCAGCCCAGGTCTGCCCTGCAAGGCCACCCACTGCCATTTTTCCCCATGAGAATACAGGCTTCAGATGGTAATGTGAAATCTCTAGTTTCAAATACTGACATCTAGTTTTAGCGCCAAGTCCCTAGGGAGTCAATACATCTCATCAGCGGCCCCACCTGGCTGTGGGCCCGGCCTCAGCTCCAGCAGCAAGGTCACCATCAGAGCCTCAGGCTGAGCAGCGTGGCTCTGGAGCCAACTCTCTCCATCTGCGGGTCTCAGAGGGCATTTCACATAGTGTCACAATCCTGGCTACCCAGTGTCTCTCAACCTCCTCTGGCCCTCCCCACATCCGCATCCATTTCCACCTCAGTCCCTCATAGCCATGCAAGCCACAACCTTGAGGAAGCCCAAAATCTGGGTCATCTACTTCCTGGGCTGTCAATCACCTAAGTTACTCTACCAGAGATGTAACCCAGACCTTAGATGTACAACATCCATTTACTTGTTTGGTTTGGTTTTTCAAAACACAGTCTCATGATGTAGCCCAGGCTAGCCTCAAACTCAAGATTGTTCTGCATCGGCCTCTAGCATGAGCTGCCTCAGAGGCGGGGTGCATTTGGAGGGAACTCTGTGGGCATGAATTGTGTACATCTTGAATGGACCTCAGTGCTTTGACAACCCACATAGAGGGCCTTGCCTATCTATATCACAAAACAGAACATGAAGCTGGCTTAGTGGGTAAACACTTGCCATGCAAACATGAGACCAGAGTTAGGATCCCTGTACTCACATAAATGCTAGGAGGGTGTGGCAGCCCATCCATAAACCCAGTGCCCTAGAGGCAGAGACACAGGATTCTCAGATCAAGGTGGCTAGTTAGACCAACCAAATTGGTGAGTTCTGGGATCATTATCAATACCCTGCCTTGATATAGAAGATAAAGAACGGCCAAAGATACTGGGTGTCAGTCTCTGGCTTCCACACACATGTGCATGCACATACACTCAAGCACCCATGAGCACACACATCATGTACAAGATCATGGGGGGTGGGGGAGAAGGAAGGAAGGAAAAAGAAAGAAAGAAGGAAGGAAGGAAAGAGGAAGAGAGACAGAGAGAGAGACAGAGAGAGAGAAGAGCATGCCCTAAAAGGTGGATTCTTGTCTTCCCACAGAATGTCCAGCGTGTCCTGTCCTTCCAGCCACTACGCTTCATCCAGGAGCATGTGCTAATCCCTGTCTTGGACCTCAGTGGCCCCAGCAGTCTGGCTCAGCCCATCCAGTACTCCCAAGTGGTGGTCTCTGGGCCCAGGGAGCCACCTGGAGCTGCACAGCGGCACAGCCTGCCTGAGGTCACCTATGTAGGGCAGTCAGATGTCTCCATCCTCCGGCCCACCAAAGCGCCACCTCAGCAGACATTGTCCCCACCATCCTATGCCCCAAAGGCTGTCCCTGAGGTCCAGCCCCCTTCCTATGCACCTCAGGTAGCCTCTGATGCCAAAACTCTAGTCTACTCTCCACAGCAGGTGATGAAGCCCCATCCTTCCACCCATAACGAGCAAGGCATTCTGGACAGCTGGCCTGCTTCCTATGCTGTGTGTGGGGAAGACACTGACAAAGACTCCACTCCTGAGCTCTTCTCCAGTCCCAAACACCCCATGCCAAAGGGTCAGCTTCAGGAAGGCACTCTGGCTGGAAGCCATCTTCCTGGGGCCCTTTCTCTGCAGGGACTCACCTCCTTGGCTCAGGAGGCCATACAAAGACCCAAGTCACTCCCCCTACCTCTGGAATTTTGCACAGACAGAGGGCCTGACCTTCACGCACTGCACAGCAGTGAACCAGAGACACCACGGTACTTGAAGGGGGCGCTACCCCTCCTGTCCTCTGTCCAGATCGAGGGCCACCCTGTCTCCCTCCCTTTGCATACCCATTCCCTCCCGTGTTCCCCCTCTAACCAGGAACCAAGTCCCTGGGGCCTGTTGGACTCCCTCGTGTGTCCCAAGGACGAGGGTCCGGTGACTGAGGCTGAGGCCATGAGCCACAGTGTTGCAACCTCTGAGCTGGAACAGTCCACAGAACTGGATTCTCTTTTCAAAGGCTTGGCCCTGACTGTGCAATGGGAATCCTGAAGGGAGGTCAGAGCAAGCAGGCCTGGGCTTCCTCCTGCCAGACCCGGCTGACAACCCCACACCCACTAGGCCACAAACTCTAAGGCCAACCCCAGGTGGGTGCCCTGGTGAGAACCAGCAAAAGGAAGATTTGGGGCCCAAGTGGGAATACAAATGTATGGTGAGGGTTCTAGCAGAGAAACCACAAGGAGGTGGCATGTGCCAATGGCCTGTGCCACAGAGCCAGGCAGGTAGGACAGATAGAGTGGAGATAGACACACCCACTCCACCCCTCAGCTCCTAGGACATGGGGCTGGAGGCTGCCTATCTTCACTTGCTTCCTGGCCAGCTCCCTAATGTAGTTCAACTAAAAGTGAGGCATCACCTTCTCTGAAGGAGCTTGGGTTGGAAGCTAGGAGACCCAGTTTAACAGGCACTTCTGCCAAGGCCAGAGGTAGCACCGTGGCAAGACTTCAGGGCAGAGTGTGGTTAGGGGCTCACTCCCTGCCAGAAGCCCCTTCTTTGCTCTTCTGTGGAGGCTTCACCCTGGAATGGCCTGTTAGTCCATCATAAGGTGAGAGGGGTGCAGCACAAAACTTCTCTGCAGGCAGAGGTCCAGAGAAAAGCATTTCAACGGGGCGTGGAGCTGTGAACCCAAAGGCTTTGGAGCCTCAGCATGTCTGGGCTCACATTCCAGCCTCTCCACATGCCTATCATCTGTATGACATCAAGCAAGTGAATTAGCTAGCTCAGACCTCAGCTCCCTCATCAATGAAACAGGGATCATCCCACTTACCTTTATTGGGGCCAAAAATGTCTGGGAGGTGTTTGGTGGCAGGGTCCAATACCCGGCCACTGTCTTCTGCTGGGAGGGTTTTTTGTTTTGTTTGTTTTTAAGTCTGGAAACACAAGGAGGGCCTCCTCCCATTCACGTTGGTTCATGTGTGTTTTCTCCTGGGATAAAGACTGTTGCAGGCAAGGACTGAGCTACTAGGGCAGACAGGAGGAGTCTCTACAGGGCCTTCTGGAAACAAATGGCAGAGAGCTTTCTCTTTGAGATTGCGGGTGGAAGCTGTCTGGACAGATGCCATCTCACAGGGAGCCCCAGGCCTCTGTCTGCCCCTTCTCATGACACAGTGGCAGTACTGTACCACCCTGGCCCCCTGATCCCGTGCCCGTACCAGGAAGAGGAGGCATCCTTTACTGTCTGCTGTCAGAAAGCCATGCCCATTATACCACTCCCGTCTCAGAGGGGCCTTATGGGAGGAACCTGAGGCCCTGGCCTATCCAAAGCCGTGCCATGAAGCCCACCCTCAAATGCAGTGTCTTTTATGTCAAGAGTGGATGCTCTCTGTTCTGCTGAAATTCTCGGGGGCTAAGTCTTACTGAACACAGAAAAGGAAGGGCCCCTAAAGGGCTCCTGAGAGATAAGTGCCCTCCCCATCTTGCCAAATTTCTGAGACACAACACCACACTACATCTGCGTCATTGTGGCCCTTCAGAAGTGCACCGTGCCCTTCCGCTGTGCTCACCTGTGTTTCCCCCTTTTTTTCCCCACCTCACCCCCTTAATGACACATAGTGACAGGTGGGGCATTTATCTATATGTCATTAATATTTAACCTCCCTCCAAGGTCATTGACCTGGTATCTCCAGCCAAAGGTTAACTGCCTTCACTTTGTTTAAGAGTAAAAAGTCACTGAATAGCAGGCCTGTTCTCACTTGGTCAGCACAACCAGAGCTGCAGAGACGCTTTTATGGAAGGCCATAAACTGGCTGCCAACTCCCAGGACTATGTGGGTAGCAACCATAACAGAAATGAGGTAGAAACAGGAGTGTCTAAGGAGGAGCCCATGGCCCCCTCTGAGGCCCCTCTGGGATCACAACACATGCTCCTCCCCTGGCATCCCAGGCCGATAGCTGGGCTGGATCCTGCTAGAAGGCAGGCTGCCAAAGTTCCACAGTGTCTCAGGTGAGCTTAGCTTTCCTGAGAGCCCTACCCTACCCCATAACCTGGAAAGTCTCCAGCTCTGCCTGTGGTGTCCCGTCCCACCCAGAAAAAGGTGAGTCTCTGAGTCGCCTGCCTAACAAGGAATGGCAGAACCAGGAGTAAGAGACTAGTGACCACAGCATTCCCCCAGCCTAATCCTCCAGGGACAAGTCAAGACCCCTGTCCAGCTGGAACCCACAAGCTGCATGCAGCCAAGGAAAGCCGTGGCTGCATCTCAACACAAAATGGTAAACATACTTAAAACATCATGACATGTTTCTATCTGCTTTTGTTTTTTGTTTGTTTGTTTTTTGTTTGTTTGTTTTTAGAGTGTAGTGGCCTGGTTTTGCAAGTATGAAGTTAACAGTGTCATATCCAGAGGATGCTGGAAACCACAGGAGCGTGCACATCCTGCAGATGCTCTGGTGTGTTACATGCCTGTGATAAATCTTAATTTGTAAATTAGGCACATGAGGAGACAACAAACCACAGAATAGAATGGCAGCTGTGGGAAGCACAGTAAAAGTTACTTGAACACAATACTTAGTTACCAATAACCAGCCTGGGTGATGGGTGTGTAGCATATAGAGAGTGGATACACCGGATCACAGAATGAAGCCCTTCTATGGCCAGATGGAAGAGGATGGCATGACATCTTATCATGTCAATTGGAATAAGATGCCACATAAAACTTCTAGATTATGGGGCTTAGTGGCTAAGAGCACTGGCTGCTCTTTCAGAGGACCCCTGATTCCCAGCACCCACAAGATGGCTCACAACTGTCTATAACTCCTGTCTCAGGGGATCTAGCCCCCTCCCCTGACCTCTGGAGCACAGATGTGCATGTAAGCAAAACATCCATACACATAAAATAAAAACGAAAGAGGGGGAGGTGTTTTAGACTTACGAATTAGTAAGTCAAATAAACACTTTTCTCCCCAGCTTGCTTGTGGCTGTGGTGTTTCACCACAGCTATAGCAACCCAAACTAAGACACGTGGAAAATGAGACTTGACCTTGAATTTTCATACCTCCAAAACCATGAGAAATAAAGATCTATCCTTGCTGGAATTAAAGGCGTGCACCACCGCCCGGGCTTTTTTTTTTTTTTTAATCCTTTTTAAATGACCTAGTGTATACCAGGTCAAATAGACTGAGACATTATTTATCCACTCATTTTTTTGTTTTCTATTAATTAATTAATTAGCTTTGCTTTGAGACAGGGTCTCATGTAGCCCAGGTTGACCTCAAATTTGCTATGTAGTTGAGGCTAGTCTTGAACTCCTGATCCTCCTGCCTTGGCCTCCAGAGTGGTATGATTATTGGCATGTACCTCCATACCTAGCTTTCCATTCCTTTTTGAAGACAAGTTGAGGCCCGGCTGTACTCCAGGCATTATTATTCCCTTGGGGCTAGGGACAGAGAGAATGGGACAAGTGAGTGTTCCTGCTATCTAAAAACCTTTTCTGCTCTACGATTAAGGAAACTGAGGCTCAGGAAGGAGGCTGAAGGCTGAACATGATGGCACATGCTTGTAATCCCAGCACTCAAGGAGCTAGGGCAGGAGAATCATGGATTTGAGGCCAGCCTCAGCTAATGAGTGGACTTGTCTCAAACTTTAACAATGAAGTAAAAACACAGAAAGACGTCAAGGCCCCCCAGAGGCCAGGTCTCCCTCGTTAGTAAATAGAGGTTCCTACAATCTGCATCGAAGCCGAGAGCTGTGTAACTGAAATCATCTTCCTGCCACTCAGTTTCCCATCTCAGGGTTGGCTATACTTATAAAGGACCAAGTGATATGGGGCTGCATCACCGTGAACGATCAGCTGAGGGAGACAGTGGAATGGACCCCATGTCCAGATGGATGGGGGGTGAGACAAGGCCTTTAATGTTCCCAGAGTTCAGGAGAGACCAATGGAGCCCTCATTTGTCAACCATCTACAGTATGTCTGGTGCTGTGGGGGAAGCTGAGGACTCTGCCAGGATCCTTTCTATTAAAGGGTCACTGTGTAGCCCAGGCTTGGTCTGGATGCCTGGGTCCGTCTGCCTCAGCCTCCTGAATTCTGAGATTATAGGTCTGTACCATCGTGCCTTGCAGGAAGACCATGAGGCAGCCATTCCTGTCCTCTGGAATATAGATAAACCAGAAAAAGGTGACTTGTTAAGCTAGAAAGCCGGGGAACTGGTCAGGATCCTGAACAGTCACTCTGAGATGCCCCTGACTCTGGCGTGTGTCTGAGTTCATCCCTTCTGGCTGCCTCAGAGGGCAGGGACAACAGGGCCTATTTTAGGACCATGTTCTGCTGAGAAGAGGCGCATCTCACTTAGACAGCAAGTGTGTGGATCCAAAGAAGCTCTTTCTGATGGGAGAATAGGAGATGAGGAGGCAGACTGGTACATACTTGAAACCGTGGTACTTGGAGACTGAGGCAGGAAGATTATCAGTTGCAAGCTAGCCTGGCTACCGTGTCTCAGAATAACAACAACCTTGTTTCAGAACAACCAAAAAAAATGGTCAGGCTGGAATGATTTCTCAGTGTTAGAGCCCCGTCTCTGGTGAACCCGGGTTTAATTCCCAGCACCCACACGGCAGCTACAACCATCTGTATTCTCCAGTTCCAGGAGAGCTGATGCCCTCTTCTGGCCTCTGTAGTTAGTAGGCATGCATGTGGTGCACAGACGTACATGCAAGTAAAAAAACACTCGTACACATAAAATTTTTAAAAAGAAAAAAAGTTTTAAAGAAAAGGATGTTGGAGTCAGGCACTCCAGCATCCTCCCTGGGAGCTGCTATGACGTCAGCCTGGGGGAAGAGACAGAATCCGGGAAGCTTACAGAGGGCTTTGCAAGTACAGCAGGAGATTAAGATTAGGACTGAAGAGCTCAGTGCCACTCATGCCCTCTCCCCAGGGAGCAGCCTCCCAAGTTCTAGGAAGAGCAGCCGGTGACATAACCCTGGTGCCTGTGGTCCCGTGAAGAGGCCAGTAGAGAAGCCATGTTCTCCAGCCTAAAGCTGGCACAGTCTTCCCAGACCTGCTCATACTCTGGAGTGTCATATCCCTCCCTCATGGCTCCCCAACTCTTCTCCTGGGCCTGCCTCACCCACCACACACAAGCGTGAGCAAACCAGGGGCAGGGCCTGTAACTGCTAGAATGAAGGACCAGAAGAAGTCACACACGTTTCTGCCTTAGCCAAGGGAATCAGTTTTCACATTTGGGTCACATATCTGCATGGAGCCAGGTATCCCAACATGCTGTCTCTGTCTTTCAGGAAGGAATTCAGGTCAGGGAAGCTGAAAGCCGTCCCCAAGGGACCCTGCAGCTGGAAGGAGAATTGAGAGCAAACTTCCTTAGCTGGGAACACAGCACGTCCACCTTCCCCAAGCTCCAGGCTGGAGCTCTAGGCAGGGAATGGGGTGGGGTGGAAAGGCCAGAGGTGGGGGAGGAGCAGCGTGAGTAGTGGGGGCCACCCCACCTGTTGTTGCTGCCCAGCAGCGCTGGCAGGAAGACACAGCCCTCCCCCTGCCTCCACCCTCACCATACTTCCCTTCCATTGTCATCACACTGTCTCAGCGCTGCTATATTTAAGACGGTGCGAGGCTCCAAGATCACATTCTTCACCCGTCCTCACTGAGCTGAGGGCAGGAAGAGACCAGGGACCTTCTTCTTGTCCTGGAGACATTTGCGTGGACACTGCTGTTTCTGTGAGTCACATACAGGGATCAGGGTCTGAGAGAGCCCTGCTGAGAGAGACCCCAAGTCTCTTTCCACAGGGAACGACCTATGCGGGAGTTGTATACAGTGTATGTGTAGTGTACATATCTGTGGTGTATGTGTGTCTATGGTATGTGGGTTTGGGTACAAGTATATGATGTGGGGGAGTGGTGTATACGTACGTTTACATGTATGTCTATAATGTGTGTATGTGCTCATGCTGTGTGTGTGTGTGTGTATCATGTAGTAAGGGGTAGTATTTATGTGACTATGGTGTGTGTGTCTATAGTATAGTGTGGGGGATATGTGTGTATGATGTGTGTATCGTGTGTGTGTGTGTGTGTGTGTGTGTGTGTCTGTGTGTGTGTGTGTGCTATAGGGTGTGTGTGGGTATATGTGTGTGTGGGTATATGTGTGTGTGTGTGTGTGTGTGTTTATTGTGTGTATATATATGTAAATATATTGGGAAAGGGGCTTGGGAGATTTGAGCTTGATAGCACCCCAAGTGAAAACAGGGAATCCCAGAACCCCTTGCTCATTTCACTGTTGTAGCCCCTGGGTCGTCTGAGTTTTCCGGTCTGAGTCCTCCTTGGTAGTAAGGCTAAAAATAAAGAAAAGAAAAGGCCCTTGGGGGGACACTTGGAACTGGAGCCTTTGCTGCATGAGGCAGCCAGTCAGGGAGCTCAGAGCTGACAGGTCCAGTAGGGCATGGAACATGCCTGCTGAGTCCCGGTTGTTCGAACCCAAACCCTGCAGTCCCAAATCCTAGGGCCACCAGGTTCATCCGGCACAGGGGATGGGAACATGGGCTCTGCTGGGAAAGGAGCAGCCTCCACTAACCAGGCCAGATCATCACAGCCCTTCAGGGAGCTAGGAAGCCACTGCATGTCCCGGCCTGTGCCGACCCACTGGGCAGGATACATCCACTCCAGCCCAGCCAATACAGCTCCTCACAAAGGGCAATGGAGGCCACAAACCTGTTCCCTGCTTAATCCCACACTTCAGTCAGCGCTTTAAAAAGCATCCATGGCTCACCGCAGAGGAGGGGGTCTGGAGGCTCAGTGCCAGTGGGCCACTGTGTTCATCAGGGCAGAGTAGCAGGAGAGAGCCAGTGCTGACATCAGAGCACACAAATGCTTGCTGTTGGGGTCGTGGCCAGTGTCCCAGAACATCAGTGGAGCCCCGCTCCCCAGATCAACCCTTGTAGCTGAAGAAGAAGTGTGTGATGAGCAGGTCTGACTAGCTCTCTGGATGTATAGATTTTTCCGGTCCAGGAGATGCCAGAGCCAGCCTAAGTGGGCAACTGCTACCCTTTGGCTCTGCTGGGACACTTAGGAGCCAGGAGACCTTTGAGAACAGCCTTAATGGCTGCAGGCTACAGCAAGCCACTGTCTTCCCTGATGGCCACAGCTGTGGGCAGCACAGGAAACCAGACCTTAATGAAGTGGAAGAAATGCATGCCATTGACTAACCCTCAGCAGCCTGAGCCCCACCACCATCGAGTCATATACAACCCACATACAGATACGAAATAACCAGTAAGAGGGGGCACTTTCTTAATCAGGACCAAATTGTAGGGAGAGGTTTCTAACACCAAAAGAGTAAAGGAGAGAAAGTTCTAGAAGGCCTGTTATATTTTTACAAGGCTTCTAAGGAAGATGGTGGCCATGCCTGACACTAGGGTGGGACTTACTTCTCCAGGCTTTCAGTTAACCCTTTTGAGTCCCTGTCCCAGGAGCGTGGTGAGTACATTTTATGGATGAGGAAGCCAAGTTATAAAGTCCAAGGGCACCACTTGGAAGCAGGAAGAGGATCGAGGGCCATGAGATCGCACCCAGTCACGGACCCACAGTCTCCGCATCCTGTGTCAACATAGCACCTTCAGGTTGGGCTCGGAAGAGCCGCCAGGGTGAGGAAACCTGTAGTTCAAAGGCTCGAGGATAGGACTCAAGGAGAGGAGATGCCTGCCCATTCTGGGACCTAGACCCGGCCTCGGTGCTGTTGCTTGATGTTGCTTGGATTCTAACAGCTCCCTCAGGGGAGGGGGAGAGAAGGCACGGCGTCAAAAACACAGACACCGGGAGTCTGTTGAAAGCAAATGATGAACTCATTTATTCAATAACAGGGAAGGCCTTATATACCCTCCTCCCAGTGCCCAGGCTGTGTGGTTGTTCCTCATTAGCTGGGCATGACCAGGAACTCTGACATTGACTGTTGCTGGGTCCTTGGGCAGACTCTTAAGGAGTACACTATGTGCACACCTTGGCAACGGGTCTGAGCCAATTTCCTCAACCCTATGGACCTGTCCCACTACAACTCATCATCTAGAAATCCAATGAAGGGGATGAATGGAACAGGACTGTGGCTGGCAGCCAGGACTCTGCCCCTCAGTGGGGTTCTGCTCACCCACTGCCAAGGCACGCAGGACAATAGAGAAGCCAGGCTCTCTCTGTGCCTGCCTTGGTCACCCTGGTCCCTCACCTTCTCAGGCTTCAGTTCCTATGTTCCTCTAGAGGAGCAGTTCTTAACCTGTGGTTCGTGACACCTTTGGGGGGGGGGTCACATATCAGATATTTATATTCCAATTTATAACAGTAACAAAATTACAGTTATAATGTAATGAAGTAGCAACGAAATAATTTTATGGTTGGGGGTCACCACAACTTGAAGAACTGATTTGAAGGGTCACAGCATCAGGAAGGTTGAGAACCACGGCTCTAGGCAAAGAACCTCTAACTCCAGAATGCTCCCAGAGCACTTGGGGAGGGAGCAGAGGATGCCTGGTGGGATGACCATACACCTTGGCCTTGACAGGTTGTTGCATTCCCAGCCATGACTCTGCCCCACAGTCCCGGAAACGCCGGGGAGCCCCAAGCCTCCCAGGCTGTGCAGGTACACAGGCTGGAACACAGGCAGGAGGAGGGGCAGAAAGAAGAGCGACACCACAGCCTGCATATGGGCTCTTCCGTGCAGAGGAGGACCTACCACAGCAGGTGGGAGCACCTGCCGCAGCAGGTGGGAGCACCCATCCCTGGCCCCTCCCTGCCCCAGGACCCTGGTTTGAAGCACAGCCCAGCTGTCCGGAGACTCCTTTCTAAGATGAGAAGCACTGGCCCACCTGCTAAGATAACACCCCACCCGCACCCCTGTCTGAATGAAAGAGACAAGGGGCAGTCCTCTGTAGAGCCTGTGTGAGAGGAGACACGGGCTGATGGGGGAGTGTGTTGGGACTTCTTGCCACCACTCAGTCAAAGCACTGAGAAAAACACATTAGGAGGAGTGGGGGGGGGTTATTTGGGGGTTTTTGAGGGGAGCTAGACATTTATGGGGTGCATTCCAGTCTTGACTCCACTGCTTTGAGCCCGAGGTGAGGCAGAGCAAACGTGACAGTGTAGCCAGGAACAAGGAATGGAGGGAGGCACCTGGGGCATAACAAAGCCCCCAAGACCTACTTCCTCCAACCAAGGTTACCTCTGGGTGTTTCTTCTGCTCCCAATAAAACCCTCAAACTGAACCCAGCAGGGGAGTCATTGACTGATGAGCAAGCACACAGCCCTGTGGTCCAGTCACTTCTCAATGAGTAGATCTGTCAGCTGAGGACTGAGTTTTCAACACAAGTCCTTTAGTGGGTACCTCACATCCAGACCCTAACAGGAGGCACAGCGTGTCCTCCAGAGCCTGACTGGGGTGGGCAGACATCCCTGCTCTCTGAGACCCCAGCATGAAGAGGGAGGTTCAGTATGAGAAGGGAGCTCAGGGGTACCTGCTGGTACCCTAATGTACAGCTGTGGTCTCGGGAACCCCAGGCAGTCCCCCAAGAGTGGTGACCTCCCTTTCTCCTGGCAGTGAGGAGGAACAGCAGCAGTTCAGCTCCGAAGACTATGCCCTGGCCGCTGCCTTGGCCCTGACAGCTTCCTCAGAGTTGTCCTGGTAAGTCACATGGCTGTTCCTGGATGAGGAAGGGCTGTCTTGTCTTGACCCTGGTCACTGGTCCCCTGTCCCCTACCTCACCACTGGGATCCCACTGATACACAGTGGATCTGTCCGAAGTCCCTTTTGGAGGAAAAGGGCTGGGCAGGGTGTAAACCAGCCACTTTACACACACACACACACACACACACACACACACACACACACACACACAAAACACAACACACAAAGAGTCTCCACAGCAGGAAAGCACTGTCCCCGAGCAGCTATCCTCATTATGGAAGTAAGAGAGGGGATGGCCATGGGTTACAGAGCTGGTAACAATTGCAAGTCTCACACAAGGAACAGAAGGTCCCTGAATGCCTCTCCAGAGGTACCACAGCTTTGGGAAGGGCCCTGAGCTTAGAGGTCTGGGACACAGTCCTGCTGTCCTTAAGCAAGTCACTGGACCTCAGTTTCCTGCCCTATGAAATTGGGAGAGGGAACACTTATCCACCTGCACACAGCAAAAATCAGTCAACAAGCCAGGCATGGTGGTACACATCTTTAACCCCAGCACGCAGGAGGCAGAGGCAGGAAGATCTCTGAGTTTGAGGCTAGCCTGGTCTACCAACAAGCTCCAGGACAGCCAGGACTACATAGAGAAACCCTGTCAATAATAGTAATAATAATAATAATAACAACAACAACAACAACAACAACTCAGCCAATGTTTGTTGAGCAGCCTTACACACTCCATTCACAACTACATGCTTATTCTGACGGTTAGCAGGTCCCACACACACACATATACATTTACATACACACTTTTTTGAGACAAGGTTTTATGTAGCCTAGGCTGGCTCAAACTTGCTGCGTAGCCAACGGTGGCCTTGAACTTTTGGTCCTCCTGCGTTTTGGAACTGTAAGCATCTGGTTTATGTGGTTCTGTAGATCAAACCCAAGGCTCTGTGCATTTGAGGCAAGCACTCTACCAACTGAGCTGAATCCCCAGTCCCCTTCCAAGGTGTCTGCAGGCAGAAGAGGATGCAACACTGTGCTTGGTCCTAAAGCACACTCCCAAAGACCACTAGCATGTGGGGGTGGGGGTATGACTGCTCCAGCCTCCATGGGCCATGTCTGAGTCCTGACCCTACAGGGAAGCTAAGCTGAGACGCCAGACCACCACAGTAGAGCTAGAGGAGCGTGGACAGAGGCGCGTGGGCTTTGGCAATGACTTGGAGCGGATGGAGATAGCCTTCCTCCGGACCCAGAGGCTGCTGCGCCAGAGACGTGACTGGAAGGCTCTGCGTCAACGGGTGAGGCACTGGGGTCCCCCTTCCCACCAGCATTGGATCTAACACCCACCACAAGCCCTATCCTCACTCTCATCCCTTCTCAAAGGAAAGGACTCAGGTCCTGGATTCCAATCTCAATACCCCTATGCTTGGCTGTGTAACCTGGGAAAGGGTCAGGCTGTTCGTGAGCCTCAGTTTCCCGTCTGTGACTTGGGTGTGGCTGTAACAGCTCTGTACCGAGGTAGAAATTAAATGAGCTTAGATTTGTAGAGTGACTTCTCAGTGTCTGTAAGACCTTCACAATTGTCCAGGGTCCAATGTCCCTTCCCTACCCATTGTCCAGGTCAGACAGCAGGCAGCATTTTTACATAACATAGTGTTTTTCATGGATTGACTCACTTACTCCCCATTACAACCCCCAGGGAGGGAGCGAGCAAATAAATATCCTCATCATCCTCATTTTACAGGCAAGGAGAATGAGGCTCTGCCTGTGATCCCATAGCTGGTCCTAGAGCACATTTCCTGCCCACAAAGCAACACTGCCTCAAGGTGGAGTGGATGAGGGCTCAGCCAGAGTCTGAATGCTGGGGCTGGCGGGTGGCAACATTATGGGGAACCCATTCCTGGCCCCTAGGAGTCACATACCCCTTCACTTCCAGACAGAGAAGAAGGTCCAGGAGGCCAAGGAGCTGATTGAACTGTGCTCTGGCCGGGGCCCCTGGTTCTGGATCCCACTTCGCTCACATGCCGTCTGGGAGCACACCACTGTACTGCTGACCTGCACTGTCCAGGGCTCGCCTCCATTCCAGGTCACCTGGTAAGCTCCTGGGGCTGGAGACAGAGTGCTCACTCTGTGCCCATCTCACTTGGAGGTCTTTGTGGTCCTCCATATTCCCCCAAGCTTCCTCTGTCTCAGCAAGGCCACAACCCACAGACTCTGAGCTCTGCCCACCCCTACACACAGGGCAACGACAGCTGCATGGAGCCTCAGGCCACCTCAGACCTTAGTTATTCTTAGTTGCCTTCCAGCCAGCCTGGGCCTGGAAGACTGGCCCCTGGAGAGCCAGCCCTTGTAAAAATATGATTCTGGTGGCATGAAAAGGCAGCTCTCTGAGCTGAGCATCTTCAGCACTAGAGACTGTCTGGAAGGATGGAAAGCTATCGAGGAGGTGGGAGGGCGGGACCCTGCTGGGAGAACAAGCTCAGATCTAGAGTATGAGCCTAGCATAACCCCCCCCCCCCCCCCACCCTCCCCCCCCCCCCCCCCCGGTCAGAGTGGCCTCAGGTGTATGTAGTGTGTGAGCCGAAAGTCAGGCCTAGCATTCCCCCCTACCCTCACCCCCACCCCCCGCTGAGTCAGAGTGGCCTCAGATGTGTGATGCAACCTTCCCAGACCCTCCTGGTTTGCCTTCACCTCCTGCTCATACAATGGGCTGAAAATCCCTTATCCAGCTGATGCACCCTAAGGGTTTAAGGTCCCACAGAGCAAGTCCTCAGAACTTGACAAGAGCTGGGAAAATGCCAGGCATGGTTGCACATACCTGCGATCATGTCTTTAAAAGAAAGAAAAATGGAAAGAGCTAGGAAAACAGGAGACATTTCCAGAAGCATACCAGAAGAACCCCAGAAGCCTCATGGCTGTGAGGGTTCCCCTGAGCAAGTTGGTGGAGATGGGGATAAATAGTGGCTAATTCCTAGAAGGAGTCATGGTGTCCGGAGTGGAGTCCCTGTCCACTGAGACTTAGGCCAATTGCCAGGCATGCTAGCAGATAAGGAAAGGGGTTCAACAATATTTACCATCAGGATAGCCATCCCAGGCCCTGTCAGGGTCTCTCCTTCAAGGAACGCTCAGCCAGGGAGAACTGGCCACAGAGAAGTATATTCATGGTCCTGCTCAGATCAAAGGGGTCGGGGATGGGAGGGAATGGCTGTCCAGGACTGAAGTATCCAGGGAGATTTCTCAGGAAGATGTGGCATGGGAGCTAGACAGTGAAAAGCCCATGGTCCAAAAACAGAAAAAAGGGAGCATCTTGCTGGGACCCGCTTTACACAGACCCAGAACTCATGTCCCGTTTGAGCCTTATCTAACACACAACCAAAGTGGACCAGGATTCAAATGTGGGAATCCTTCCAGTAGCCACAGAGCAAGAGATCAATAGGTAAACTCTTTTTTTTTTTTTTTTAACTTAAAGCACACAGTGCTGAGGAGTTGAGGATGGGAAGCATGCACGCAGGAGATATCACAACCAAGAGTGATATCTCCAGGGAGCTGGCCTCCAGGCTGGCCAGTTCCAGCTGACACACTTTCAAAGCCAAGCACGGGGCAATGTGCTGGGCATTGAGACGGAGGTGCTGTGGAGACCAAGACAATCCTATGTGCAAGTGGCTGGCCACAGTGGGACGTCTGCTTCCAACTCAGATCTGGGCTAAGTTGGGGTTCAAAGCCTCAGCTGTCCATCTGCAGCCAAGCCCCGCCCACCTTGGCTCTTAAGCCCACATCTAAGGCATTCCATGGGAGCCTCTAGGAGGGGGATTGGTTTCTGCTCGAGCCAACAAGGCCAGCTCCACAGAGCCAAGCATTCCTGAAAAGGTAGAAGCCAAGGCCAGGCTGTCCAGTCCCACTGACTCTGGTGGCCCCTGGGGCCTCTGGCTCTGCAATCCAGGAGCAGAACCATGTGACTGGTCTCTAACGGTAATATCCCTGCTCAAGATCCAGGCTTGTCAAGAGATTCCATTCATTCAGCAACTATTGAGCATTTCCTAGCTGCAGAAGCATTGGGAAGACTCAAACACAGGGAGGCAAACGCGCTGAGCACTGGGTTACACAAACTGGAGCTGGTGTCACTGAGGGTGGACTTGCTACTTAGGGCAGGCGGGAGGGGGGTCTGTCCTCAGTTGACGCACAATGGAAGCCAGCGCTCTGCTTGGGACCGAATGTGAACAGGAAGGAGAAACCCAAGTCTGGGATTTGGGGGAGCTCAGTGCTTAGGGAGTGCCAGGAAGAGGCGAAAGGAGGGGTCAGCAACAGCTAGAAAGCAGGCTGGAGCCAGACAAGGTGTGTGACTGACCAGCCCAGGTACATAGGAGATGATGGAGAGTTCTGGAAGCTTCAATGTCAGAGACAAGATGAGACATGGTAAGGGAGAGACACGGGGGAAAGCAGATGATGCCCACAAACTCCAGGCAGCTAGGGCCCTCGGCCAGATTGATCAAGTCAAGGGAAGCCTACTCTGGCCATGGTTAGCCCACAGAATAAACCTTGAATCTCACTAAAGTCACTTAAAATTGATCTCTCAGACAAAGTACCCTCAAAAATGAAATCTAGGGCTGTAGAGATGGCTTAATAGAATGAGTACTGGGGTTGGGGATTTAGCTCAGTGGTAGAGCGCTTGCCTAGCAAGCGCAAGGCCTAGGTTCGATCCTCAGCTAAAAAAAAAAAAGATGGGCGCCACCATTGCCTAGCCCAAGATGTGATTTTTCTGGGCAGCGGTGGCGCACGCCTTTAATCCCAGCACTCGGGAGGCAGAGCCAGGTGGATCTCTGTGAGTTCAAGGCCAGCCTGGTCTACAGAGTGAGATCCAGGAAAAGCGCAAAGCTACACAGAGAAACCCTGTCTCAAAAAAATCAAAAAAAAAAAAAAAAGAAAGAAACAAAGAAAGAGAGAGAGAGAGAGAGAGAGAGAGAGAGAGAGAGAGAGAGAGAGAAAGAAAGAAAGAAAGAAAGAAAAGAAAGAAAGAAAGAAAGAAAGAAAGAAAGAAAGAAAGAAAGGAAGGAAGAAAAAAGAATGAGTACTATTCTTCCAAAGGACCAGAGTTCAATTCCCAGCACACTGGTAACTCACAACTGCCCATAACTCCAGCTCAATGAAGCCAAAGTCTCTGGTTTCTTTGGGTTCATATGCACAATTTCCCCCACACCTCCTGCACATAATTATTTTTTAATTTTAAAAAAATCTTTAAAACAAAAAACAAAAAACAAGCTGGGTTGTGGTTCCAGGACACCCAGAGCTACATAGTGAGAACCTGTCTCAAAGACAATCAATCAATCAATCATCAATTAATTAATAAAATCCAGCATCAGAATACACTGGGAGAGCTAAGCATAGAAACATCAGGCCCTCTCTG